>NC_086367.1:17961577-18151577 GCF_036324505.1 Eleginops maclovinus
ATAAAGAAGCAGTTTTTTGAAAAACCCAGACAAAAATAATCTCCTGCATCAACCTCCTGAACATTACTGATGGTTAAAGTGTAGTGAGTACCAGATCTACTACCACTGAGTTTAGAATCAGTTCCAGAGAAATTAGTTGATGCTTTGTATATAAGAAGTTTAGGAGCTTGTCCAGTTTCTGAAGATACCAACTGAGATCATCACCAATATTAGACCTCCCTGTAGCGCTGATGGTCACAGTCCCTCCAGGAGTAACAGACTTGGATTTGTCAGTCTGAGTCAGAAAATTGTTGGCAGAAGATTCTGAAATGAGAAGTGAAAGGTTAGATAACCAACAACATGGAGCAGCAGTTTAAATTATAATGAGAAACAGTTAAAGACAAAGCACAATGGATGCAATCATGAAAAGAAAAGACACACATTGTACCACACATACATTACTGAAAAGAAGAAAGCCCAACATGACGAGCAGAGTTACTGACAACATGATCTTGATGCAGGTTTCAGTATGAGTGCATGAAAACAGTTCAGACTCTACGTGACACAAGACCTTAAAACTGTGAGGAGCAGTGAAGCATTAACATCATGCAAATGAACATTTAAGATGGCATGCACACACTTGTCCTTGTGAAACCAAAAAGCAGGTGAGGTGAGTTTTTGTGACTGTTTTTGGTCATTCAAAGTCAATCATGTTACATTAGTTCTTCTAGGTACTTTCTTTTTTTTTGCAAACGTTTTTCCTTTTTTCAGTTCTTTCTTAAATATTTCATCTCATGAACAGTTCAACAGTTCTCCCTGCTGACAAATGGATCTATATCGAACACAATATCCACTGAGGGTTTGATTCAGTAGGATTTCCTTTTCTGTTATTAAAACCACTGAATAGAGACACAACATGCCATGCACAACAGAGACATGCATATAACATCTAATAGGCCTGTAAAAACTGGTTGATTTTAACTCAGTATAATATAATATATTGTACATTTCAGAAATACATGTATGCCAGGGGTGTCTAAACTGTTTTCACTTTCCACATACAGAAAATCATAGAAAAGGCTGGGCCACTCTCTAGAGGTGAGGTATATTGCCTCATAAGCAATAAGTTAGCAACATTAATCAAATGTAGGTATATTATGCTTGTTACTTGAATATGTTTTAAATCACAGCTTTACACAGGGTTTTATTTATTTTGTTACAAAACATTTTAGCAGCTAACCCCTTAAACAGATGTCTCAGATTACTTATGAGGAGAATATGAAGGGTATATTTAAATCTTGTTGCAAATAAGTTTATGGGCTTTTTTAGATCCACTAAGATTTGTTAGAAAAAGTTTTCAACCTAAATTGACAATATTTATTTAAAAAATGGGCTTATTAAAACATGAATACTATTTTGTAGTATATGTCAATATGTATATTTAATTAGTACAATATAAGAAAAGCACAAGTTTTCATGTGTTTTCCTATTCCATTATTCTTGGACCAAGGGCCTCAAATGGTCCCAGGGCCGTAGTTTGGACCTCCCTGATCTATGCATTTTATTTTATTGCCCGTTTAATAAATGTTTAACACAGTAGCCTAGTCACATAGTGTCACATTTGTCATCTGAGTTGCCCGTTTTCTCCCAGTGACTGTGTACATAATTGAACATCTGGATCAGTAAAGGGGAGCACAACTTTAGTTTCACTTCCCCTTTGACTGGGGCTGACCTGCATGTAGTTTCTGTAAGTTTGTACTTTCAGTGACTGTGCTATGTTTAGGTGAGCGGTGGTGCGTATCAGAATCTCAGGTCAGCTCATAGCTGCAACTCTGTATTTGAGAGAGTTTATTTTTTGTATAACACCCATTGGCTCCCCTACAGCAGTAATTGACTGCATCTTCAGCTCTTGGTGGTGGGAGTGAATTTCAATTCAATTCTACTGCTGCTCAGAGACAGAGAAATAAAGAACAGTTTGACAAACTAACCCTAATTATGTAAAGGCTGGTTAATGCACTCTCTGTATACTCAAATCAGATCTCATCCTGAATGTACACTACCAGTACCAGCAGTAAAACCAGCAATGACAGTATTTAAAAACTGGATAATGGTGCTTTCAGCCCAACAGATTTTCTCGGGAGAGTTGTCTGTGTTACATCTGCATTAAAAAAAAAACATTGCTGCCCTCTTGTGTCAAAATCAAAGTATGTAAATAAATGTGAATCTTTCATATCATGCACAGAGTCTAAGATAATGTGCCCTTGAACACTGATACAAAAGTCCTTCTTTATTGGAGCAAAATTCTCTTTGAGTCTTTATGTATCGCTTCTGTTTAACAATCTAGAGTCTTTTTGTGTCTCTTTTTACTTGTTTTGCCTCTTTATGAAGTAACTTATTGTTGGGGTTGCGTCAAATACAAATATTTTCGGTTAAAACATTTTTCTACACATTGCTTTGGTCTGGCTTTACTCTTCACTGATTGATTACAGAAACGTTGAACTTAGTGGCTATGGAAATCCGAAGGAGGGGCTCATTATCTTAAAGAAAAAACGTGCAAATATACACCCACACTGGTTGATTGTGCATCTTATTGTAGTTGTTTGACTGACTTTCAAACAAACATTTTTAAAGATCACTTTAATGTGAGGTTGCTTTCTGTGTTTGCAGTTTTCTGTTATTTTGGGATATTTATTTGTCTCATTGTAGATATATTAATTCCTGCCCTTGTGTTTTTCCATTCTGTGTGATTGTTTTCACATGTCCCTCTTTATCCCCTAGCCTTAAGCCTAGTTTTATAGCAGCGTTTGGACAATGCCTACAGGTTAAGACTTTCAAAACACTGTGTGTGTGTGTGTGTGTGTGTGTTTGTGTGTGGTTGTTTTCTAGTCTTGTCTGATACTGTGGAATTTACAAAACAGAATCTCTGGCCCCTAAATGCAGTAGGTCCAGTCAGAAATCCAGACACAAAACAATTTATGTCCAACTTTAATAATAATTTACATACTGTATTGATGATATTTAATGCCAGAAGTTGTTGGTTTTATGATTCACAACAACACAGTCATTAAAATCATTCATATGTATACAACTGGAATGTGTGTTCTCGTCAAAAAGCCACATATCAGTGTTTTCCAGCCTGTTCATAGTATTTGCATGTACTGAGTTTGGGTGTCAACCTGTTAAGTACCATACGTGTGGGTTTCAGCATGAATCTGACACAGCCACGTTTAGTAAATACTTTTAAATGCTTTTCTAAAGTTCTTGAAACAGAGGTATGATGGTACTCAAAGCAGGTTAAACAATCCTTTCCAAATACATCTCGACTCAAATGTGGCGTGATTGTCTCAGGCCTGTCAAACGTTTTAATTTTCAGGGAACTAAAAAGGAATTGAAAAAAAAAAACCAAACAAAAAAAGGTCTTCTCTTGTGTTAGTTACAAATATAAAACAATGATATACATACTTTTTTAAAGCTGTTAAAAAATACAGGGCATCACCAATACATAATATACAAAAAAAAAAAGAAGCAAAGTCTTCCTCCAGTTCAACACGTTCAGACAATTTGATACAGTATTTGTGTAAGGCTACTATTGTTTAAGGCACAGCTAAGGACAAGCACATCAAGGGTGGGAGACACGTTTTTACAGTGGTTTGCAAAGTTGCATGCGAGAGCAGAATTGTGAAGTTAAATTATATTGTATTTTCCTGCCTGGGTTGATACACCTAAAGATGCCACTAGAGAGATCGACTGTATAAAATAATTGAACGTCTTGCACAAAAACTTTGAAATTGTATTTGTGTGACAGAAATTAGATATGGGGACACACTGATATGGCTTTGTCCTCTGAACAAAGACCCCACGGTGAGGGTACAGCACAGTATATCGGTGCACTTTCTATGCTACTTTTTTCTAAAACTATTGGACCCTGTCAGGATGCACGTGTCACCGCAGCAACAGCAACCATAGAAATCAGTTGCAAAAGTTCCATTCTCTCCACACACATTTCCCTCTATTCATATCTTGTATTGTCCAAAAAGCCTTAATGTGAAACAACATTTTTCCTTATTAAAAAAAAGAGCTAAAAGTAGCTCCAATCAGAAGAAATACAAAATAATGTCTGTGGTGTGCAAATTTTAGGACCCCACCAAGAAACTCACAGAGCAAATCAGCAAAAAAACTTGCCTCAAAGTCATAACCTGATGGGCCAAAAATACACAAGCATGTTATGATGACAAAATGATGAAGACCCACTAAGCTGACTAACAACAGATGACAAATTCACAACGTGCCACTAGTTGGAGATGTTGCGGCTCTTGAAGGAATTCTCTTTGCCTTAATTGTTATTTTATGTCACTGACACCGACCTGCCTACAAATCACTGTAGAAAAACGAGTACATTTGTCAATCCATATGTCATCCATAGGAAAAGGCCATACCCAGTTTCTTCATTAGCTCTCAGCAGCAGGTTTTTTTTTTTAAGCGTCTTCTCAGAGGACTCCTAGAGTTAGGATTGTCTGTGTATATGGCCCCTTAGCATGTCTTAAACCTTTGCAATACTGAAACCAAATTCCTGGATTACATACTGTAGTAACCAGAGTAAAAATCCACAAAACAAAACATACTCTGGCTGCAACAAATGGAAAACACATAATGGCTTTGTGCAGCTTTAGAACAAGGCACCAAAAGGTAAGAAAAAAACTGGAAAAACATGGAGAGGCATTTTGTAACCCTTTGAAAAATAATTATAACACTAGCACTTTGCTGATGGCCGTCATGCGTAGACCAGTAGGAGATGCTGGATGATTTTCCTGTCGTTGGCATCTTAAAGTCCGTACAGACTGGGAGTTAGCGGTTGCTCCTCATGGCCTCCTTGGCTGCCAGGATGAGCGGGGTGAGGCTGGACAGGGGCTTGGCCAGTTTCAGGAATGGGTGCTACATAGAAACAGACACAGTGAGTGAAGACACAAGATATAATAAGGTGATAGATGCTCTTCATTTTTGCATATACTCAGATCAGTCTCAGTAGTCTTCATGATTATTAAGTCAGAAGAATACATCTCTTTCACCTTTCTAAGAGTAACATTTAAACACTTTAAAGAGGTACATAAACCAACAATTTCCAGATGCTCAAAGCCTTTATCGTTCTAATTATGTCATGCTTGCCATTTTCCAGAGTAAGGGATCCACAGAGGACATAAGCTCTTAAATGAGCGCACCTCATCGGAGAGCAGATTGTACTCCGGATGTTGAAACACCAGGTGAAATTGAGGCATATTATATAACTTTAAACTTGTGCTCTAACGCTGGCCTGAGGATTTGCTTTTTTCAACATTTTGGGGTTTTTCCAGCCATTGGTCCAACAAGAAATTTGAATGTGTCACCTTGAACTCAGTAATCATAATGGGCAGGAAACTGCACATTATTTTCTAAAATCGAAGCAGTGTGAGTGTTGTGCTTTCACACCTGCAGAAGTTCTCGGCCTGATCCTCGTTTCTCCACGTCCATCTCCAGACAGCGGGACAGGAAGGATCTGAAGACGGGAGACAGCTTCTCTGGATTCTGCAGCTCAGGAGTCCCATTGGTGGCGATTAAATACAATGCCTGGGGCGGGCACAATATCATGGTAAGAAATACGGTTTGACGCAAAGATAAATAAATATTCCATTATTTGTTTTTCAGTCATTTGGTTGATAATGATATAATGTGATACTTAACTATGGACTACTTTCCCCATTGGAGGTCAAGACATAGTTCCAACATTTTGGGAAATAAGTCTATTTGCTTTTTTGACTAGAAGATGGATTCCACCCCCAAATCGTCAGATACATGTGAAGCTAAAGCAAGTTAGCTTAGCTCAGCACAACAACTAAAAACATGGCAAACAGCTAGCCTGGTTCTACCAGATGCTGAACTTCAGATCAACCAGCAACTCAAAGTAAATATGCTAAATGTTTTATGGTGCCATCATCTCTGACGTGAGGGGTTTCTGTTATACATTATAAAATTAAACATATTTGGGGTTTAGACTGTTAGACACAAACTGACATTTCTTAACATTAAAAAAGACAAATGGAAAAAGTCCATATTTAGGATTTATAATTGTGACTTGCTTCCGAATGCGAAAATAGCCACATGTCCGTTCTTTCTCCCAGCACACACTCACCCTGAGAGGGTTCTCGTTCAGATACGGAGGCTCTCCCTCCACCATCTCTATGGCCATGATCCCCAGAGACCAAATGTCTACTTTAGGCCCGTAGGCTTTCCTGGTCACCACCTCTGGAGCCATCCAGTACGGGGTTCCCACCATGGTGCTACGTTTGCTCTGCTCTGGGGTGATCTGGGCACAGAAACCGAAGTCAGCTGCGAAAAAAACGAAAAAAAACACGTGTTTAGAACAATTTACACATGGTCTGTACCACAGCTAAAAGATGTCCGAGTGCTGTCCCTCACTGAGTTTGACTGATCCGTCCATTCCCAGCAGTACGTTGTCACTCTTGATGTCTCTGTGGATGACCTGGTTGGCATGGAGAAACTCCAGAGCCTGGAGGACCTGGATGCAAAGAGAGAGGAAGGTGAGGACCATTAAAAAAATCATGTGGGTCCTCTTTTCACACGATTCAAGTGACCTACAGGTGGCAGCATTGAGCAAGGTAAAGAGCAATATGCAGGCAAATGCACTGAATACAAAATCAGACTGCATGCTAGTAAACATGCATGTAAGCAACTCAGGGTTTTAAACACTTAATAAAAAATTGTCTTTGCAAAGGTTTTATGAGAAAGGAATAAAGTTGAGATTTTCCCACGGTTCAGTAGGTTAGTAAATGTTGACATAATTTCAATGTTTTGTTCCATTGTTCTATAAAATAAGAGGGATCTATTGAGCCCTTCATTTGTACACACAATATATAAATCGTGACATGCTTTGGCAGGTTTTTTAAAGCGTCTTTAAAGAATCCTACCTCTCTGCAGACGGCGGCGATCTGAGCCTCGTCCATGCATGTTTCTGTCACCACATCAGTTAAGGAGCCACCAGCCAGGTACTCCATCACCACAAAGAGCTCATCTCCTACGAGGAAACTGAAAGTACACACAGTCATCCACAAGACAGTTGACTCACACTGTGTTTGTATGTACAGTATGAGTTAGGGTCAGCGTTACCTGTCTACAAAGTTGACAATGTTGGGGTTCTTCATCTCCTTCATGACCAGGATCTCATTGATAATCAGTTCTTTCTTCGGCTGCTTCTGCAAGTTGATCTGTTTGATGGCCACCTGCAGAACACAACATCCTTTTAATAACAACATATACAAAAAAGCTATAAGGGGGAATAGCAAGGGACAACTCATTTACTTGTTATGCTACTAGAGCATACTCTTTACTTCCTCAAATTTGGACGGTCAAACTAGGAACATGTAAAGTTGCAAAAAGGAAACATAGATACAGTATATGTATAGCGTGTTTAGGTCTTAAATATATATTTTGAATAGAGAACTTCCTGCAAGATGAAGGTAACTCTCTTATTATAAGTTATGAGTAGAACAAAGTTGCCATCTTTAAACTGCAGTAAAGCTTCGACGCAGCTTCGAGCAGTTCTTATACTTATTACTAAAATGGAACAGTCTGTACCACTGCTGTGTTTTGCAGGGACACTGAATGAAGTGATCGTACCTCTTGTCCTGTGGCAACATCTATTGCGGTGTAAACTGTGCCAGATGCCCTGAAAGTGAAAAACAGTAAGAGATGTAATTACCTATTAAAACTTTTCCCTATTGGTCAATCTTGGCCAGCAAGTTCCTGCCATGTTCCCACTGATTCATTTTGACTCACCCCTGGCCGATCTTCTCATAGCGAGTGTACTTCTTCTTAGGATCTCCAATGCTGACAATTGTTCCTAGGAGTAAAACAAAATTGTTTAGTCAGCTCTGCTAGAGCCAAAAATAGATGCGGCAGCGCCTGCTATGTGTAATTTCCAGCGTGTATGTGCGTGTGTTTAACATACTAAGTTTCTCCATGATCTCCTCGTCAGTCATCTTGCCTCCCTTCTTCTTCAGTTTGTCCGCTGCTTTAGAGGCGCCGTCCACCTCTGAAGCTGGGATCGGGTCTATCACCGACTTCGTGTACACCTGACGCAACACAGAAGCACTTCAGGAATACTGACCCTGGGTGATCTTAGTTTGAAATTGTTATTATTTTACATAGTTTTAGTATTATTACCAGTAAATGTATGGTTTATTCATTGCAAACTAAAGCAAACCCTTACCATCTAGCCCTTCCAGATGTTTTCTTTATAAAATTGGATTTAAATATTAACAGTTGACCATGGGAAGCTTTTATCTTAGATTTTAGAGGCGATAAAAATAATAAAGATCCCATTTTCTTCTCATTCATTTGTTCTATAAAGTCAGCTAAAATTTGCCTCTAAAGGTTTACTGTCTTCAGATCTCTTGGTCCAAATCAGAGGGAAAAGAAATATATGAACTTTAAGGGAAAATGATAATCAAAAAGTAAAGTATTTCGAATTGTGATTTTTATCCAATGATTAATAGTTGCTTAATTATCCATTTGGACATTCAGCTTACTCAAGCAATAACGACTCAAACTTAATGTAAGAGTATGTGCAAATACGAAATGGTATTGTATATTTACAAGGTTTTAAAAACAAAAACCTCACAAGCCACATTTTGACTCACTGATTTTGTGTGCTCTGGCCGCGGTGCCACAATTGGGGGTGGCGAGTCGTCGTCGTCATCGTCGTCTCCATCCTTGCCTCCCGATTTGGAGGTTGCTGTACCTTGCTTGCCTGACTGCAACAGCAAACAAACGTATATTTAAGAGTGACAGTGAGAATAAGCTAAATGTATGCAATGCGATGTGGTGAACGGGCGTGGAAACGGTTAAAGGAATCCCTTACCGGCTGCGAGTCTTCATCTGAAAGGTATTTCTGTTTTCCACTAGTGGAGTCATAAAACTTGAGAATGTCGAGGACGGCCTGAGGATTCTGTTTCTGTTCTGATTTACTGATGTTGGAAGTTTGAAGGAGACGGGCCCACTGCTCTGGCATACCCTGAACAAACAAACACACACACACACACACATGAACACTGAAAAAAATATACAGAGATCTGCCTATAAAACAAAGAGAACCAAAATATCTAGGTCAATGTGGCGCTCCTGTAGCTAGGTGTGAACAATTCGTTTTTACAGCTTGTGATACTGGAGTGACTTCCTTTTCACATATTTGATTCCTTTGATTGGACAGAGCTCTAGATGTTGCATAGCAAAAAACAAGATATTGCTAAAGTCTTTCCTAGATGAGACATTTAAACAATTCAATGTAGAAATACACTTCGATTCTCATGTACATCATACTCTATGTAGCTGGAAATTAGTACGACTTTGAACTGTGTCAGGATAGCCATTTCTCTCTGATTATTATTACTGACGCCAAGTTAACGGTCCAAGCTTAGTTTGAGTGTTTCCTTTACATTCAAACCCGATTTATTCTTAGGTTACAGAGTATAATTACATCTTTATTCCATTATTTTTGGGTGTTTTGGTTCTGAAAAACTTGTGTAAAAAGGCATGGAAAGTTTATTTATATAGCACCTTTCAACACAAGGCAATTGAGAAATGAGATGGACAGCAATATTTGTACCTAAACCTCAGCAAGGATTAAAATGGTAAACGTTTTAAATGGTGCAACACAATTCATTCAAGTGTCTAGAGTAAGTTTGGATACTTACAGTGAACTCTCCAGTGACAGAATCAAAACCCACATGGATGGTGTGTTCAAAGTCTGAGGGGGAGGAGATCTCAGGCCTGTCCTTGTCCCGGTCCTTCTTCCTGCCTCCTGCAGGTAGAAAGGAAGTGTATGTTGGTCATCCACTGAAACGGGTGTGTTCATTGTTGTTTGTGTGTGTGTGTGTGTGTGTGTGTGTGTGTGTGTGTGTGTGTGTGTGTGTGTGTGTGTGTGTGTGTGTGTGTGTGTGTGTGTGTGTGTGTGTGTGTGTGTGTGTGTGTGTGTGTGTGTGTGTGTGTGTGTGTGTGTGTGTGTTCTCCACACCCCCTTACCTTTCTCAGATGCGAACATGGAGATGATCTTGTTTCTGGACTTCCTCTCCTCCGGTACAGACGGCAGTGGCCGAGAGTTGTGATTGGTCGACTGCGGGTCCTTGGCTCCTCCTTGGCTGCTCATCCTGACAGGGGGGGCGGGGGGCTTGTCCTCACACACTCCGCTGTCACACATCTACACACACGTACACCTGCACATACAAAAGGAGACAAACGCATTAGAAAAGAAACAGCCAGTCTGTTACACCCTCAATCACTGGCTCACTTCTTCCTGTTTCTTTAGATTTCACAACGCCAGCTTAAACCGTACATATTAGCCCACAAATGCTACTAAGAAAGGGTTAAAAATCAAGTAAAGCTTAGCCTACATTTCACAGAGAAAGAAACATCGTTACAACAAACTCAGAACAGACCTCAAAAATCCATCCATGCCACAATCTGTTCGTCAGACCGAAGGTTGGAGCGAAGGGAACAGAGAGTGTGAACAGGAAGCAACACTGAATGGGCAAAGTGACGTGTCGAGTCTCGTTACACATGAATGAGGAAGGAAAAGAGGCAGAGAGGGAAAGAGAGAGAGAGGGAAGAGTGTCTACGAGTTAGTGAGAGACCGAGAAGGGCTACACAAAGAGATAAGACAGGAACAGCTCGATGAGGAAAACTAAGCTATGAAACCTCAGAAACACAATGTAAACAGTTAAGTACTGTTCTTAAGGGCGATTATTATTCAATTCACTTGAGTTTTTTCATTTCATACTTTCATATTCAAGCAGAATATGAGATAGTATTAAATGTAACAATATTTTTCCTGCAATAAATAAGCAAGTATCAATGTGTAGAAGCTCTCTCTGAAAAAAAAGACATGCAAACATGCTCATATTTAGCAAATGAATAATTGAGCACAAAAAGGGAACGGTAGCTTCATTTAAAAGTCCAGTTTTCTACCAATGACCTCTCTTTTAACTGACTCATAAAAACTTTAGTGCTATAGCGCAGTCTTTCACAATGTGTTTGTAAAGCAATGATGATAAAAACATGATACACCATAGTTTTGGGCATTTTAAGTTGGACTTTCGATGAAGAAATTATACTTATAATGGAGTTTTTGAAACTGCTGTATTGCTTCTCGATTTGGGTGCTTCCCTTTTACCACTGGTAGAGAATCTGAGGGCAATCCATTACCCTAATATGGTGAGATTGCAGACACACATCCAAGCACACACATCCACAAAAGCACCTCTTCCAATCTTGCAGAGCAAGCGGTTTAAACAACTCTGAGCTGCAGCCTACGTTCTTGGTGACATCACAGACAGGAAGCAAACAAAGGTTTCCTCACTTCCTGTGTCTCTGACCGCCTAATGACACACCACCTCTTAACCTGGATAAAAGACTAAGCTCGGGTACAGGAGGCATACCTGTGACTTCCTTCTCACACAGCTCTGCCTGATACAAAATACCACAAATTAAATGAAATCAGGGAAGAGGAGACTGTTGTGCTAACATGTGGCAGAGATGTGATTGGGATGTTGTACTCAGTAAAGTGCTCATTCTGCATAGACCGGGTTTAGGACTCAAACTGAATGAACCCTGTTTCCATGAATTTTAAAAATTAGAATTGGACATTTAACATTGGAGAAGCAAGATTAGAAACTTTTACTATTGTAATGAGGGTAGCTAGCAGCACTAACTCCAAAAGTCGATGAAATGTAATGAAGAACTCGCCAATTTGGCCACACGGTGAACCCGTCTCTTCAGGGCCTACTTCTTAAGCCACCAAAATGGACACAATGTACATAACGTATCATAAGAAACCTAAATAACAAACAAGGCTATTGTTAGTACTCAAAACTCTAGTTGGCAGCTTGCGGAAGAGTCTAGAAACAGACAATGAGAGCAGAGTGCACTCAGAGCGTCAGGTCGGAATATAATCCTACTGCTACAGCCGCAGATAACACATTTCTGTCTTTTTTTTCTGAGAATTTGATTTGAATGACTGCCGTCGGAACATAACGACAATATCAACAAATATAACAATGTGTTTCTACACTACATTACCCACCCAACTTTAAAGATGCAGGACATATTATCTGCCCAGCAAGTGTTTTTGTTTCTGCCGTTTACTTTACTCCTGAAATTCCAAAAATTCTCTCCAGGAATGCAACTGCTTTTTTCTTGTTTCCCTTGTGTAGCGTAAAGGGATTACAACTGAATCTGGTTGTGTAACCCTGTGTTGTACAATGACAATAAATGACCCTTGAACCTGTGGCCATATCTTGATGCAGACTCATATTCTTAACATATTAACCAGCACAAAGAACATTAGGTCTTTGAGGTTATCAAAACTCAGTTCATATAAGGGTGTAATAAATGAGTGCACTGCTCTTGCCAGAAGGCACATCGGCACTCACCTGACTCAAGGTTTTCCTCCCTGCATAGTTTCTGAAACATTCATTGTACGCTGTGACGCTTCAGGACGTCAGCTATCACTTCTACTGATGCGCATGTGACATGAAAATAAATCAGGTAAGTTCAATATTACAGAGGCAAATAAGTCCCCTTATAGGACGGCAAAAACTCCCAATGCTTTCTTTACGCCCAGGAACGCCTTTTCACCACCTAGCCCTTTTTATATAAGCTACTAAATACTGACCTGTTTGTTGCTTCTTCTGCGTCTCACAGAAGACAAGGAAGACAATAACAACTTTTGTATTCCCGCAGCTAGTGTGTGCGCCTCTTTCTCCAGTGCTCATTTAACTACTTAGCTCTTACCGTTTCTTTACCCCTCTGCCCCTTTTCTCTCATCTAAGGGCAGGTCTTAGCAGGCTGCCTCATTCCTCAGAGATCTTGGATCGGACAAGTGTATTCTTGCCCCGGCAGGGTAAAATTAGACCGCGTCCAGCCTTAATGTCTTTTTTCAAAGTGTGTGTGTGTGTGTGTGTGTGTGTGTGTGTGTGTGTGTGTGTGTGTGTGTGTGTGTGTGTGTGTGTTTTGGACTAAATATTGGGTGCTGGCTGGCCGGGCTGAGACACGTTGTCTCAGTAGGAATTCCTTAGCTGCAGGGCAGCAGGAGTTGGGCGTGTTCTCCTGTCCATCCCACACAAAACACACACACATACGGCTCCTCCTCATTCCCTGCAGTAATTCACTCCCCCATTGCCAAGAGGGGCTCCATTGTGAGTCCTTGAACATCTTTTATGTGGCTTTAAGCTAAGCTTGCTAAGCACAGCAGAGAAAAAAAACATTGAGAGGAGCAGGCAGGTGCACACTTAAGTAGCACTGCAGGCCACACGCTTCTGTGTTTGTGAATAACACACCCTAGTATATGACTGAAGGAGTCATTAACTTGCTTGTCAACAGAGGCTTTGAATGTTTATTTAATCGTCTAAAGGTTAAACATTGTGGAAAACATACCTTCTTGGAAGTAGATTCAAGGGTCAATACCAATCTCATGTCTGTGTGATAAAAGTGTAGCGGGAGTTAGCATTGAGTTAGCCTAGGTTAAACTGAAAACATAACAAATTCTGCTTTTTAACACGGGCTATGTATGGGACCAGTTACTGGGAATACTCGGAAGTTAAAGGCTCAGAAATAGTTATGCACATAACCCTCCGTAAAACTTCTAACTGGCTAGGTCCCGTTAGTTATGCTATGCTACATATTCACCATGTCCAGCTCTTCATCTGCCTCTTTTTACAAGTTTATTTCTAAAAGAAGCCAAAGATTTGCAAGATTACAGCTTCAGAAATGTGACCGCTTGAGGGAGCCGCTGCACAGACTTTGATGAAAAACACTTGTATTGAAGTGATACTCTGTGTCTGCAGGAACACTGAGTTATCATATTCATTCTTTAAAAGAGAAAAGGTCAGATCAACGTATCCCTAGTTTAAAATGTACAAATGCATACTAATCTTTTTCTTGTTGATAAAACTTGAAGCTATTGAATAGATGAAGGAATGTTTTATTTTCAATTGACTACTTCACATTTTCTCTGCATCCCTCATCTGTTTTTGATTCACAGAAACTTTTCATCCTCCCTGTGCCTTAGAGCACGTCACAACCCTCTGCTTATTATAATATGTATTCCTCTTTCTGCACTCTCTTGCTGCATCAGAGCACTTTCTATACCCTGTGGCAGGCCACCATGAAGGGAAGCCCACTTCCTCATCCTGGAACTCCCCGAGCGCCAGAGGCTCACAGGACCGGGCCGAACCAACCAGAAAGCAGCAAACACAGCCCCGGAGCTGTTTACAGGAAGTGGACAGCAAGCCTTTTGTATTTCAGCTTCTATAAAAGGAAATTCTGCACAGGACTTCCTGGAAGGAGTGATGAAGCAGACACACACACAACACCACTGTTACCCCTTTCATTCACTCACACAGAAACATAAGAGACATAAAAACACATACACACACACACACACACACACACACACACACACACACACACACATTTGTGTTATATCATGTGTACACACACTCCCTCTACAGTGACTTCACTGATTATGGGTCTGGCAGTGAATGAGGCGTAAACACACTGCCCAGCTGCACACCCACACTTGAACACCTTATCCTGTTATTCAAACAGATGCCTCCCCCTGTTTCAACTTTGTTATGAAACAAATCACCAACCTGGCAACCTGGAGTCCCGGGTCGCTGACAGAACTTTACTCCACAGTTTGGACCAGGTACAAATCCAGGCTCAGGGCTCACAGTGGAAGTCTGTTAGTTTCAGGGCGAATGCATGAATGAATGATTCAGTGTAGCTGCAGGATGATTAGTCAGGACTGAATAGTCACAGTCACAGATTTATACACTGATGTGTTGCATTTTGATGTGAAAGTCAAGATTCTAGTAACCCAGATTGCATTTGTCTGAAATCCATACATTCACTGTATTATCTGTTATCTCCCTAAAAAAAGTTCTCAATGCCTTCTCTATGAAAACAAATCTGTGGTCCTCAGCGATAGTTTGCAGGTATACATTATTTAGGCAGTAGAGGTGGTATAAACTAAACTAAGGTACAATACAAGATCATTTTATTGCGGTAAAGTAAATGGTTAAATTCCGTTTTTGGGAGAACTGTGATTTGTTCATTTCCTAACATAGGCGACACTAAAAACAGCTGTCTAGCTCACTATCATGGACGTTGAAAATATAGCGTGATATTAAAGGTACAGCAATTATGATAAAAAAGGAACAAAGTCACATGATGTTGCTATTTGTATTTGTTTTAGAGGGGGGGCTCGTGCTTTATAGAAACAGTTTTAAAGATGTATGTATCTGTGATGCAATAAAGTAGTTGTTTCTTAACTAAATGTGAGTTAAACTATTTCCAGCATGTTTGAATGCAACTTTAGGGGTTGTAATTATATGTTGAGGATTTCAGGATAATATTTCGGCCTGTATATTTAGAGTACGACCAAATGATTCCACGTCAAGACAGCAGAACAGATCATTTCCAAAACCATAAGAAAAACAAAAAAGGGTTTATTGTAGCTATACTATACTGTGTGTTTGTGCTGTTGTTCTATGTTTATACAGAAGAACTTCAGGTGACAGTATATTCTGCTTTATTTAATTACATTTTATGAAACCAGCTTCTGAACTGCTTTTGTACGTGTGTTTTATCAACATTAAGGCTGTACTTTCTTTGGTTTGAATTAAAAAGCAGCCAATCAAGCCACAGGACACACTAACATTAGGCTCTTGGTCACGTATGATTTTCCCCTAAGACAAACACATTTACAGATATGGAAGAACGCCTCCTGTGACAAAATAAAGTAGTAAACAACTTTAATCAAATAACTTGTTGATTCTGCAACTTGTATGTAAGACTGATTGATTTTTAGTGTAGATTAAACAGACGTAAACTCACCGGTTGCTGTCAACCGCAGAAAAATCGACCGCACTCCGGCTAAACTCCAGAAACTCCGCCCCGTGTTTGCAGATATTCAATCCGTTGAAATACCAGATTTGATGCTGAGATTTCAAAAAACTTCCTGAAGGTGTGAAACACAATATCGTATATAATCACACACACTTTAATCCTGTCTATCTCCCCCCGACTGCTCTCGGCCTGGATCTTTACTTGGCCCGGGGAGGAACTTGCCTTGGCGGAGAGGAAGCGGAACCTCTTAGAAACAAACCGGGGAATTGATACCTCACGGCTTCCGTAGCGTTTAATGGGCAAAAGGCAGAAGGCGCGTAAAATGCAGCTGGTGAAAAGAGGACGCTGTTTGTGTGCACAGCATCGGACTGTAAAAGAAGATGGACACTACACCGGAAACAAGGTGACTTTGATTTCAAAATAAAAATGTATCTATTCTAAAGCGCATTCTCAGAATCAGAAACAGGTTTATTGCCTAGCAGGTTAATACATACGGGGAATTTGCCTTGGTGTTTATGGTGCATACATAAAGACAGTTAAAGAAGATACATTAAATAATTTAAATACAAAATAAAAAAACATTTATGAAAAACGCTTAAAAAAACTACTACAGTATAACATTAAAATACTGAGAAATATTTACATGAAACATAGATATACCCCAAAACTATATACAGTTTATGTGACATATGACAAAATTAAATATGTGCAGTTTCGGTATGAAATGTGTCAATCCATGCAGATATTAAGAGAGACTCATGATATAATATATTTGTGGGAAAAAATATCAAATGCAGTCACCGGGGCTAAATGCATGGCCAAAAGCATTTAATTGAAAATGATGTAAAACAGACAAGCACATTTGACATTGTCAAAGTACTTTTATTTTTTTTGTATCAATTACCTAATCAATAAACCCACTTATTGTCCCTTTTTGAAATAAAATAAAACAAAAAACTAAGGGATATTCATCACTCAATATTAAAAAGAATATGGATTCAAAGCCCTGAATCAAATGTATAATATAAACAAATGTTCAGATAACAAACTATTTGTATTTTTCAGAGCATTATAAACTATTCCGAAATACATTTTTATTTTGAAGGGTACAACCGGAAACAGTACAATCCACTCTGACAAAAGTCGATAGACACCGAGGAGCAGATAAACAGTAAGACATTAAGTAATTACCTTTATACACTACACAGTCTATGTTAATTACAGATACATTTCACACTCTGTCTCTAATTCTATACATAAACGTATTGCTAGACATGATAGCGTACGTAAAGCTAACAATAACGCAAACCGGCAGTTAGCTACCGTTAAGTGAACGTTAAACAATTAGCTAGCTTACCAACTGCCATTAAAACAACAAGAAGAAGCTAGCTGTCAAGCAACGTTATCATAACGGTGGGAAGGACCTAAGTACATTTACTCAAGTATTGTTTTTGCTACTTTGTACTTCTACCCCAATACAATTCAGAGGTAAATAGTCTACCTTTACTCCACTACATATATTTTGTACTTTTAGTTACTTTACAGATATTTACAGATTAAATAAGACATTAGTTACACCTGGAGTCAGATTCACAAGCTACCCTGCAGTATACGAAGTCACGAAATCTGCACATTTACCAGTTTTGATAAACACATTAATGCATCAATAATTATAATCAAAACATATAGTATGTATTCTTCTGAAATTTACCATTTTGCATAATCAGTGCTTTTACTTTCAAATTGTACTTTTAAGTGTACTTTGATGCTTATGTACTTTTACTTGATTAACATTTCAAGATGTTGTTTATAGCCCATGTTGTCAGTTTATAATCTGTCAAAGGGTATTTACTTAATGCTGTCTGCTTGTGGCTGTTTTCCAGGTGTCATGTTTTCCCGCAGATGGGGCTTCGGCTGGGACACCTATAGTGAGTTGGACCTTTTCACAGACCGCTTTGACACCAGTTCAGAGACCCTGTCCCAGGCCATCAGAGCCGCAGCGTCTGAAGAGCCAGACGCAGATGGCAGTGTGCTGTTCGGCCACCTGCAGGGCACTGTGGTTGGCCTCAGATTTTATACAGGGGTGGTGAGGATAGATCACTTTTATTGCTTTAGTGCATTGATTCACCGATGAGAAGGAATACCTCAAAGTATCTGTGTTTTACTCACTTTTTCAGGTGAATCAAGGGGAAATGGTCGGTTTAGTGCGACAGCCACAGAATCCATATGACCGCAATGCAGTGATGGTGTCCAACATTTTTGGCAACCAAGTGGGTCACATTAAGCGAGAGCTGGCAGCAGCAATGGCCCATGTTATGGACAACAATTTGGCTAAAGTAGAAGGGTGAGTGGAGTGTTATTTGCCTGTCAGTATCATTTCCTGCACATTTCTTGTCAGAATATTTTCTCAGCGTCCTGAGGATTACTAGTCTATAAATCCTTACTTACTTTACACATTGACATAGAGATCTGCTTTTGACTGTCTCTGCAAATAAACATGCATTTGATTAGAGTACTTTTAAATATTGAATCATTTCTCTACTTATTTAGTATGAGGTCAAGTTTACTGGGATTATTGTTGGTTAAAATGTGTTTGTGTATATTGTTGTATTGTTGCTCTGTCAGGGTGGTGCATTCAGGGACCAAAAACTCATTCACTATGCCAGTGATGTTGTCCTTCTGGGGACAAGAAGAAAATAAAAATGCTGTGATTGAGAGTTTGTCACGCCGCGGATTTAAACTAAACTCAGGCGCAAGCAAAGCAACAGGTACAAACACACTCAACCATCCAATTTCACCATGTAGCACTACATACAAAGAAAATGTCATGCATTGTTTAGCAACTTCATTTGTTATTGTGTGTTTGGGATTTCAGGTGCAAGTCAGAACTCGTATAATCAAGGTCAGGGTGCTCGTGCGTACTCCTCTAAAAAAGGATTGACCATCCCTCTGACTGCAGATGAGGTAATGTACCTGAATGATCTTGGTGTATTATATATATATTCAACTGTAGTGCAACATGTGGCATTATTCGTCATTATTGTTAGGACTCAGTTGTCTAAATGTTGTATAGTTGTTTTTTGAATTACTTTATTTTTTCTATGTAAGGATTATGCCGGAATTTCTACTTTTTTTTCTTTCAGCTGAAGAATGCCTTTGACAACCTTTTTGATGGTTTGATGGAGAGTAAAGATGGAGAGAAACAAGCAGCCGAGGTTTGTACTCGACTCTTTATCTGTCGTTTGTGGTCAGGCTTATTTAATAGTATATCATAATGTACAATAAATCGAAGAAACATTTATTTTTTCTCTTTCTTGCTAAGTTTCCTGGATAATCTGCCTATCGCTTCTGAGTTGTAATCATCTGCAGTAATATTAGTTGTTTCTGTGTTGTTTTATTCATGTCTTTGTGCAGCTTTACTTTACTGTAAACACACAGCTTTTCTTCTCTGCAGTCTGTAGGTACTCCTCTCCTGCCTCACCAGAAGGAGGCGCTGTCCTGGATGTGCGCTCGAGAAAACAAATCTGCCCTGCCGCCGTTTTGGGAGAAGAGAGGCGAGCTGTACTACAACATCCTCACATGTTTCTCTGCCAAAGAAATACCGGAGAGAATTCGCGGGGGAATATTGGCAGATGACATGGGACTGGTGAGTAAAAACTCATGTGATGTGACATTATTACCATGAAAAAGGACATGTCTATTAGTCAATTAGTAGTTTATTATACAGACACTTATGATGAAGGTTTGGTCAGTTGCTCTTTACTGTATACAGTAGAGAAAACTGGGAAAAATATGTATTACACTTAAAACATGTAGGGTTATATATACAACTGTGCATCATATAACCATATTTAGAGGTCATGATGTGAAATGTGTAAAAAAGGAGGCTGGAAGCAGTTTTTCTATTTTACAATAAACATGATAAGAGGCTTCACACTGCTGCTGTCCAAGCAGACATAAATACTAAAGCCCTGTTTTTGTTTTCCAGGGGAAAACTCTGACAACCATCGCTCTGATCCTCACCAACTTCCACAAAGGAAAGCCTCTGCCTGTGGAGAAATGTGTAAGTGTAGCTGTGTGTGTTCCTTTCAATCCGATCTCTGTCTGGATGACTTGTGTTCATCATAAAGTGTTTGTTTACATGTGTGCAGGGGGAGCGCTCTTCACCTTTCAAAGCCAAAACTAAACCAGACATGGCCTCCAAACTGGAAGGTACACTCAACTTTCAATATTAACTTTACTGAGGTTTAGTCTTCGTTGGTCTTTCCCCAGAGTGTGCGTCAAACAGAAACAGAGAGCTGACGTGATGTGTCTTTGTTTCAGGAAGCAGTGCAGGTGATGAAGCAGCTGGTTCTCTAAGCTCAGACCTGTAAGTGTGATTGAATTGAAATTGGCTCAGATTATATTGTCCGAGGTGTGTTTAATATCACAATATAGATAGATATGTTTTCTTCAGTATATATCTGACATTATCCTGTGTGGGTCAGTCCTCAGGTGGAGGTGATGGATTCTGAAGATGTTGCTGTCAAGTCAGAAGAAAGTAAGACTTTCATGTCATCAGTGTTTCACTTTTTTTGTCTGGTCATGCTGTGTGCTTGATTCTTCGCATTCTTTGGATTTAGTAGCTTACATTTGACCTGACTGCTCTACTCCCAGGTACGAGCAAGGGGAAGAGGAAAGCCACCAAGCGACAGCCCTGTAAAGGTACATGACCTGTGAAGTCTTTGTATTGGAACAGCAGAGATGCAACAGTCAGAATAATGGGTTAATGACTTTCGTAAAGATGGGAGTAAATGCTATTTTCAGCTTTTACAATTTGAATATTTGTGTTGAATGTGCCCCAGTACTGCTGGAGGATCTGGACTTTGCTGCAGCTCTGGGTGGCTCGGCAGCAGATTTGGGCCCAAAGAAGAAGAAAAACGCCAAGAAGGCCACTCCCACTCTGAGTGAGTTCTAACAGCACTCTGTTTCACCAGGTGTTTCAAATCAAAGTGCCACATGTATGAATTAATTCGGTTTGTGTACATGGTTCATGACCAGGTGAGGAATCCTTCATCTCTGACAGTGCAGAGGACCTATCAGCTAGAACGACTCTCATCCTCTGCCCACTCTCTGTGATCAGCAACTGGCTGGTAGGTTTGCAGCCTTACACAACAAGACACTTTGTCTCACTAAACTACATTTATGTAGTCCTGCCCATTAGCTTAGTGACAAGTGAAGCTGGATAAAGTATTAGGGAATCTTGTTTGCTTTGTATCCATATCATTACGATATCACATTGAACAGCAAAGAAAGGATTTACATTCTGTATGACCATTATTGTTTTTGACAGTGTAGACGCTTTACTCATTGTTTCCTTCCCAAAGTCAGGATGTGTCACGTTTTCCTCCTCTCTTTGTGTGTGTGCAGGAGCAGTTTGAGCAGCATGTGCAGGCTGACGTGAAGCTAAACGTGTATCTGTATTACGGCCCGGAGCGCAACAGGAACAAGACCTTTCTGTCCTCTCAGGACGTGGTGATCACAACCTACAACGTCCTCTCTGCTGACTTTGGGGTGAGTACAGAGCGGTCATATGTATTTCCATAGCTGTAAGGAGAGTCAAGGGGTCCAAACGGAAAGGAAAACACAGGGGACATTTAATACGGTGGTGCTGACCGTGTTCAATTATTTTCCTCAGAAAAATCTCAAATGGCAACCAATTACTGTCTCTCCTGGACTGTGTCGCAAAATACTCTCTAGAAATAATTTCCCTTTCTTTTACTAACAGATGTAATCTTTTTGCTTCCTTTTCAGAATAAGAGTCCCCTGCATGGGATAAATTGGCTGAGGGTTGTTCTGGATGAAGGACATGTTGTACGCAACCCAAATGCACAGATAAGCAAGGCTGTGCTCGACCTAAAAGCTCAGCGGCGCTGGATTTTGTCAGGTATATTTACAACCAACACAGAGTAAATAACATATAGATACAGAAACAAAGGCTGGGCTCTAATGTCATTTTGATCATCTAAACAATACAATTCAATACAACTTTCTTTGTTCATTGTTACTTTTAGACTTTAATGGAATTACATTTTTTTAACTTTTTACCACTACCACTTCTCATCATTCTGCCGTCCAGCAGTGGCTCAGTCAGTAGGGGCTTGGACTGGGAATTGTAGGGTCCCAGTTCACCTCCTAGGCCCTGCTGTGGTGCCCTTGAGCAAGGCACCGGACACCTCCAATCCCCACTCCCCATTGCTCCCCGGGCGCTGCACAATAGCTGCCCACTGCTCCTAGTACTAGGATGGGTTAAATGCAGAGGTCAAATTTCACTGTGTGTGCTCTGCTATGTGCATGTATGTGACTAATAAAGAGTTTCATCCTCCGATTCTATCTTCTATCTTAATGTTTAAAAGACATAATCAAGTTCACACAGATACAGCCTCAATATTAAGGCAGACACCAAATGTTTCTATGTGTTCCCCCCTCTCCTCCAGGTACTCCTATCCAGAACAGCGTGAAGGACCTGTGGATGCTGCTGGCCTTCCTGCGTCTGAAGCCCTTTGATGTGAAAGAGTGGTGGAACCGAGTGATCCAGAGACCCGTCACTCAGGGGGACAGGGTCGGCCTGCAGTGAGTGCTCACACATGCCTTACATTACACTGATGCAATGCAGTAAAATGACTCCAGAGGGCGATATGATCCGCGATACACTCCGTGTCAAGGAAATCAGCGATCAGGCGTCTACATTACAACATTCAAAGCTCTACTGTAATTTATTTGACATCAAACTAGATGTGGTCACAAACTGTATTGATTACCTGGTGAAGCAAGCTGAGTGAGAGTTTCTAATTAAGTATCTGTCATGTTCCACTTGATATTCAGACATCAAATATCAAACAGGCGTTGTGTTTTTAATAGCTAACACGACATACAGGCATGCATCCATGTCACAATTGCACACACACCCTTACAAACACTTGATCTCCATGCCAAATCATAAACCTGTGGCCGCCAAAAGTGGGGACATTTTTATAGTCTCACCGAATCAAAGCTATAAACGCAGTAATTCAAAGCTCAAATCTCAGGCAGTTGATACTGTGCACAGGAACCTTCAGACCCTGGTGAAGAGTATCACCCTGAGGCGCACAAAGAGCAGTGAGATAAACGGGCGCCCCCTGGTGTCGCTGCCGGAGAAGACAGTGTGCGTGGAGCAGGTCGAGCTGAGCCAGACGGAGAGAGAGGAGTACGAACTGGCACGCAACGAGGGAAGAAACACCATCGGCAGGTGCGTGTCACTGTGCATCCGTGCATGCGTGTTTAAATAATTCAACAACGTGATTTAACTAATCTGAAGTGATGTGAGGCTGTTATGACATAACAGGCAGCTGGTCGTACAAGTTTGTCAGACATTGTTTTTCCACTGTGTGTGTAGGTACGTAGCCGAAGGGACAGTCCTGAGGAATTATGCCGATGTGTTGGCCATCCTGATGAGGCTTCGACAGCACTGCTGCCACCCTGATCTGCTGGCAAAAACATCCTCAGACCTGGGTAAACCCATAGTGTCATGCAGGAATCATGTGTAGTGTAGTTTCTGAACCTTCAGGTCACTTGTGATGCCAACAGGCTGCCTGGGGTTTAATGTGGTTGATATATTATACCTTATATCACAGAATAAATTCAGACAGTCCAGTTCACCTCTGTATATCCAGTAATAGATGCATGGGGGGAAAGGACTGAGGCAACATATCTACCCTTTTTTATTAGCATTTATATTTTGTGGTGGAAAAGTGGAAAGGTAGAAAAGATTTCATTAATCTGTGTGGATTTCCACTTGTAAATGTCTCATACACAGTATTGTGTCCGTAGGTGCTGCGGCGACGCCTGCAGAGCTGCGGGAGCGTCTGATAGAGAAGCTGCGGTTAGTGTTGGCCAGCGGCTCTGATGAAGAGTGCTCTGTGTGCCTGGAATCTGTGCATCTGCCCGTCATCACACACTGTGCCCACGTCTACTGCCGGCCCTGCATCGCCCAGGTCATCAGCAGTGAGCAGGTACATGCACAGCAGGGGGTTGGAGTTGAATTTACAGTTCGCTTTAACTACAATGCAATCAACTATACATCTGCTCATCTATTGTTCCATTCTCTATTAATTGTGTGTGTGTTTGTATAGGAGAAATCACGCTGTCCTCTTTGTCGGAGTGAGATCAAGGCCAATGAGCTGGTGGAGTTTCCACAGGAGAAAATGGAGGAAGAGAAATGTGCAAACCCTGACAGGTGGAGGTCAAGTTCGAAGGTATACTGCACACACTGAGGCTGGTTGGTTTTCTGCACAACTCAAATATTTGACTTAAAACTCGTTTCAGTCTTACATTGAAACTTCTAACATTTTTCACATCATTTAACAGCATATTTACCAGATGGAATAATGCAGCTTTATTTACTAAGTCCATCATTATTTGTATTTGTTTGTTGGTCTATGTTGTGCAT
This sequence comes from Eleginops maclovinus, assembly GCF_036324505.1. NCBI lineage: Eukaryota > Metazoa > Chordata > Actinopteri > Perciformes > Eleginopidae > Eleginops > Eleginops maclovinus. The sequence goes on from NC_086367.1 coordinate 17,985,978, forward strand.
CCTTTTACAAAATCAACATCTGCAAGAATTATCAATGAATGCTCAATGTAAGATGAAAGATTAAATTCCATACTTTGCTGGATTTAACTGAGGGCTAACTCCAAAACATCAAAGTATAAGCTATAATCGAAGCCCTTAAAGTGTCTCAAATCGCTCTTCTGGTCCTTTTTCGGCGACATTATCGCTAATAAATTATATAGAATCACTCTGAAAAGTAGTGGAAATGGCTGTATATACTCCCCTGTGAGAAATGCCCTTTCCCTCTTTTTGAAGTCTGGTTTTTCGTGTCTGCAGGTGCAGGCGCTGATGGGAAACCTGCTCAGGCTTCGATGTGAAGACAGCAGCATTAAGTGTTTGGTCATCTCTCAGTTCACACGCTTCCTCACCATACTGGAGACGCCACTCAGGTAACACACACATCCACAGTAGTGGTGTAGGATAGGGACATTTAATCTGTCAAGGTAGATAATAAAACAGAATATTTAATGATATATTTGCTGTGCGCCGTGAGTAGAAAACTAAAAGATTCTGTGGGTTATTGTCCTCCATCCTCCTCACCAGGGAGCAAGGTTTCACTTTTGTGCGTTTGGACGGCACCATGAGTCAGAAGAAAAGGACTCAGGTGATCCAGGAGTTTCAGAGCTCTGCAGCCGACAGCCCCTCCATCATGCTGCTGTCACTCAAAGCTGGAGGGGTGGGGCTTAACTTGACTGCCGCCTCTCATGTTTATCTCATGGACCCTGTAAGTACATTTACTGGCACTGTGGAACTTACATTCCCTGTTTTTATTATGGTTTTAATGGCATAAGGATGTAGTGTAACAGCGGACAGATTTATATTTGAAGTTATGTAGATTTTCTTACTTTTTAAAAACTTTTCTACAGCGTTTTACAATAAAGTTGGACCACCATGAACTTTCATTGGGAAAAAAACACAAAAAGAAGGAGACAAAGAGCAGGGTCGAATATTTTTACACAGGAGATGTTTGAATTGATGAGAGTAACTACTGTTTAAGCCATCATCTTCTCAATAAATTAAGAAACCCTGCAGAGGAAATGTCAGCTGATGAAAAATGCATGTTTACTTACGATTGTGAGTCCTTAAGGCGTGGAATCCTGCTACTGAGGAGCAGTGTATCGACCGCTGCCACCGCCTGGGACAGACGAGGAACATTTTCGTCACCAAGGTTAGAAAACTATTTCTAAACAGCATGTGTTTGTATTTTGGTTTTGCTGGAGAGCTTAGTGCATGTCACATGTTCCTAAGCAGGTCCAGTATTCATACTTAGTGTACCATTAAGACTTAAAAGTATTCGTTATGTATGTATTTATTATGTTGTTATATTTTTTCGTGTGTGTGTTGCTGCAGTTCATAGTGAAAGATTCAGTGGAGGAGAACATGGTGAAGATCCAGAAGCAGAAGCAGGATCTGGTGGACAAGGCTTTCGGCTCCACAAACACTGGCAGGAAAACGTCTCGCGTTGATGACATCAAAGCTCTGATGGAGCTGTAGATGACTCAATTGCATTTCCAATGTTTGTGTTGTTCCCATGTTGAGTCAGACGGCTCACACCTGAAGGGCTGGAGAGACTTTTGTACACATTTGTGAATTTTTTGTTGGTATTTTGTAACGCCTAAATGTTTCATTCTCATGTTTATCATGTTCAAAATGTGGGTTTCTTCAACAGTTAAAGTTTCTATAGTGATTACATGACAAACCCCTTTGCACGTTTTTATTTCTGTTCAGTTGTGTTGCTTAAGAGTTGCTGCTCTTGGATCAAGCTGTGCTGATCTGGTCGATAACGATTTAGTCCAAAGTTAATTCCTTTTGTTACTTAGTAAAGACTAAATAAATTCTGTTTTCCCACCTGTTGTTGCAGCTTGAGTTCTAACAGCCATGAAGATTTGGTGGATTCTTTGACATCTCTGGAGTAAATGCAGACTGCTGATCTTTTGTATCTGCAAAGAGCTGCTTTCACAACAAGTGTTTTTCTAAGTAAATGTTGAAATAAAAGGGAACAATAAAAACGGTTTACGACACAATAACGTGCATCTGATTCATCAATTTCATCAAGAGTGCTGCAGGCCGTTTTTTGTAGGCCCAACTCCAGTTCCCTTGACAAAAAACATCGAAATGACTGGGAATTATTGCAGAGAATAGGTTCTGCAGCAAAGATAATGTATAATACTTGCACGGTTACCTGAAGAGAGTATTCAGAAATGATATTTTATGATAATTCTAAGTGAAGTGGACGTCACCACCTGACTTTAAGATTAATGCCGTTAAATGTCCCACACTACTCTAATTTAACCACTTGTTAGCAACAGTCTTTTCATAAGGCATAAAAGCTTTGTGAGGTATTTACTGACGTATTTTATGTCTGAAAATGTACATCTCTCTGTATCTATCTAGTATCAAACCTAAAATCCACTGACTTCGAGACAATGGAATCTGAAGGGCGCAAATCCTTATTCATTCATAGTTTCACTCATTCCTGCAGTTCTCTAGATGTATTCAATATTATACAGGTTAAGAAACTTGTGACAGGAGTAAAGGATAAAGGGTGATTTTCCAGTAGTTCTTTATTAGCGCATTAACAGGGATGTACAGTTACCAGATGGGGAACAGGACAGATCTGATTTCACTGATTCCACTACCATTTGTTCCGCGTCCACACTCATGCATATTGGGGATTTAGCAGGTTGACAAGATTGGGGGGAAAAAAATCACATTTCGATTTTTCTCTTATTCTTGCCAGCTTCCTGTAGGAGTGTAATGGAGTGAGGGGACTAATGTTATTCATGTATGGAGCTTTAGAGAGTTCTTTGAGGACACACAGCTGGAGTGAAGTATGGAGGTTTTAGTAACAGGAAAGGAGGGTCTCTGCAAAAGTGTTGTGCTACTAGCAGCAGTTACAGTAATTGAGGTTTTGTAAACAGTGGCAATAAGGCAGCTGGCAACACTACAGGCAGGAAGTGATTACAATGGGCCATGGCACGAAGATATACCGATGAGGGGTCTGCTGACGACGTAACATGCAGGGGCACGCATCATAGAGATCTCTGGGGAGCGCACTTTTGGAAAATCCCACACAAATAAATAGGAACGATCAACATCACTGCAGGATGTGTGTGGAGGTACTTCATTACTGACCCAATTGCCATGCAACACAACTGACCTTTTTCTAATACACAACCAGACAATACAAAGCTGAAGACACAGGGAGCTGGTGAGTGTCAGAGGCACAGAATACTGATGTACTCTGGTGAGGTGAACACTGTCGGATTGAGGCAAGATTGTCATGATTTGTGGAAAAGGGGAGCAGTGACTTTGAGCAAGTTGCTGCATATCTGCCTCAAAGTGGTTTAGATAAATAAGAGTTATTGCAGGATAGGAGTTGTGGTAAAAGATCATCAACGTTCCCTTCAACAGTAGGTGCTGCACCTTACAGGTTAGGAAGACTCCAGACTGTGAATCCATTATCAGATTCACAAGAACACTTTAGAGGAAAAGTGCAACTTTTGGTGAGTATGCATGTTCACTTTGCTTTCCTTTAAGTTGGATGAGAAGAATATACCTTGATGGGAAACGGGGCCTGGCTCTGTCCAAACTCTTCCCAACATGGATGTTTTTTTTGCTCTGGTTTCGACCAAGAAATAGTGAATAATAACAATAACAAATGTTTAATTTCTGACATGATGCAATGTGGAAGTGATTGATAATGGTTTTCTTTCTCCAAAGGTATACAGAATCAGAATCATTCGAATTAGACTAATTTATTCCTCCCACGGATAAAATCAAGTTTTGCACAATTTTAGAATAAAATAAATATTGACACACATTAAGAGAAACATAAGAAGTTGAAGTATGTGCAAAATGTGCAATAAAAGTAACCACAGTGACACTATGCCTTGTAAGCGTTTCTTGCTACCGTGTAGACAGCAAATATCTGAGATTTTTAAGAAACAAAACTGGTTTTTTTTCCCCCTTAAGGTTTGGATACAGAGTGATATAGTTAATGAAGTAACTAACAAAGGGCTGAGCTCACAGCTGGGGCCGGCTCCTGGCATTAGCTTAATAATTAGCATCTAAATGTGAGTGGTATTTATCTTCTCATCTAGCTCACTGCAAGAAAGCGACTGAGTATGGTTCCTGAAATATCAGACTTATTTTGGAGGGAAGAACGAATGGTGGGAGTGCATACACACACACTGACTAGATGCAGAGAGTGAGGCTGGATGTTGCACAGAGGCATTCATCCATGCACCTGCCCTTCAAGCCCCTGTGATTGGCTGAGCAGTGCATACATCTTCACCCACACAACCGGTGCTCTCTCTGTCCGTCGTGCTCCATCCCCTGCCCACTACTTTAGGAAGGAGTCAAGCTTTCGCTCGATGTTGGTGAAGGAGTCTTCACCCAAGTAGTCGATTTGGCCCGCTTCCCAGCGCTGCTTCCTCTCAGTTGATGAAAGCTTCTGGGGGGGAGGAGCGAAGGCCGCCGGGTGCTCTCTCACATCCTGGTGAGGCTCTCCCTGTGTGACGGACAGAGAATGCATGATTTAATGAAACGGGACCGCAGAAACACTTTATAAGGGACAGGTTTCCCCACATTCAGCCATGCTCAACTGGCCACTGTTCTCTAACCACAATCAGTCCATGCAGGCGTTTCGTCAGGGCAGTCGGAGTACAAACAAGACTTTTGGCAACACACTAAGATAAGAGAGGAATTTCTCAGATGATAAAAGTGGTTTAACCTTACATAACATTTGGCTCTCCACAGTGGACCAATAGGTGAATACCAATACCAACATAAAGGACAGGGAGAAAAGAGTCCAAGAGCAAATTCTGGAGATTACTGACTTATTACATACTTACTTACTCCTCCACCAAGAACTCCTATTTGTTTCACAACAAAAACCTTCCTTACACACTCTCTTCCTTAATTTGCTACTACAGCCCAACCTGGTATAATATGACTGGTAACATATGGTGGCTTATGTTAGCAAACTTTTTAATGATATTATTTTGTAATACTACAGAGTCATTTTAACGATTTCCTCACAGCTTCAGTCAGGCTGCTTAATATCAATGCCTTTGAAGCAAATGTATTCTGGTAAACTAAGCGTTATTCCGTATTTACCACTCTTGACGACTGTGGCCACTTAAAACAGGTGTAAAAACCTTTATTTAAAACCATAAAACTCACAGCCAAAGCCAGTGTGGGACTAAAGGACTCTCCTGCGATGGGCCGGTATAAACTTGTCGGTGTGACACAAGATTCAAACAGTCAGTTTCGGGAAACTTGGCAAAGCTTCAGGTTCTGACTAACCATTTTAATGGCACCCTGTTACAACAGGCAGCCTGGTAACTTCCTGCCCCGCTGTGAGGTTTGTAAACACTTGCTAGGGGCTGTGCATCCTGCATGTCGACAACAGCAAGCTATTCATTCTGTAACGACTCAACTGAGAGGCCTTGAAACACCAGCAGCAACAAACAGCACTTTTGGCAACAAATCGGTGCTGAGGAATGTGGAACAAATCGACTTTTTCTTGCTATTGTCGCAACATTAAGTAGCCAGTGTTTTCATTTTAAGCAGCAGTTAAGGAGGCTTCATCATGTGGCCCTTGGTAATTGGAAAATTGAATGCTAGATTTACACATTTTGGAGATGTGCCAGAGAAAGCAGACTTCACCCAGTAATTACAGGTTCCACAACAGTCAGGACACAACAATTATGCAACAGGTGAAACACGCAATCACAGCCACAATGCTCCTTTAGGTTTCAAAACACGCAGCCCCCACAACCACACCTACAACCCAACGCTTTCTCACACACTCACACAGCTCACGTACCTCCCCCCCGCTCCCCTCCACGAAGCCGCTCAAGAACGGAGAGTCCCCGTAGGCCTGCTGCAGTATAGGCTGCACAGATTTGGCGTAGAGCTGCCACCACATGAGCAGGTAGTCTGGGTGCAGATGGCACTGGTCAGGAGGCAGGGAGTGACCTTTGACCTCTCCCTTCTGATTGTCATAGGAGTAGCTCCATGGCTTCACTTTTCCCAGAAAGTGTACCACCTTGGCGTTACGGCCGTACCTGTGAAAACATGACATAAAATCTCGATCTGTGTTTTTCCCTTTCAAATGTATTCAGCAACTGTTTTCAACAGGACAGAAGGACACATGCAGCACAGATGTGGATAGAACAGAAAGGATACAAGTGTACGTTAGCTCCACTTTTTGTATTAGTTGTTGGCAAATTGGGATTTGTCCTTCCTAAGTTTCAGCAACTTCTTGTAATTCAACACCCACACACAGGAACTCTCTCTCACATACACACACACACACACACACACACACACACACACACACACATACACATACACACAATACCCACACACTACACAATCTTTGAACTGACCTTGGATAAGCTTATGGCTCATAATACAAAAAGCACCCTGAGGTTAGACAAGGCTACACATAAACGTATGAAAAACACTCAGTAAAATGTGTGTGTACTGACTGTTTGAAAGCTGGCAGGTAGGAGTAGATGGAGATGCTGCTGAGGTTGTAAATGAAGGGAAGGTGTTTGGAAATATCTGCCGTCGCCCAGGTGTTAAAGTAACTGTTGAGGACCCCCTGATCTCCCCCTGCAGACATGAAAACACAAACAATGCATTTTAGATCTAATTTCATAACAAAAAGTCATTTGAACAACATTACATGTAATGATACACTATACTGAAATCTTGATTGGTCAGCACATTCCGCACATGCCCAAACAATGTGTCTTTTCCGACTTGTATAAATAGAAAAGGAATGCTGGTAATGACGCTGCAGACAGCTGAAGACAAGGTACATCACATGTTTACACACACTCAAAAACAGATGGCATATGTGTCTAACAGAGTTAAATGCAGACAAACAGTAGGGGGTGAGGCAGCAATGTGAGGACAAGGTAACTCCAGGTCAGAGTTAAAATCAGGACATACTATACTGTATATATGTGTGGGTAAAGAAAGAGAGGTTGCAGGACATTTAATGCATTATTTGGCAACAAACATGAACTTTCTCATTACAAATAGTTGAGGACAAACCTACAGTTAACTGGTTCATGTTTACAATGCAGAAATAAAACTAGGGCTTATAAACAATATTCATTTTTTCTAACATGCAATCTGTAACATAACTCATAGGACGATGGGCTTGGAGGTTCTCTCCTGCAACTCGATTGAAATAAACAAAGTTGACCCTGATTTGGGAAATGATTGAGATTTAAAGTACTTGTTAAACCTTGTCTTGGAACAAGCTATCACATATTTTTAAGTCAAAAGGCTAAAGTCCATGCGAAGTCATTTATGTAAAATAGTGTCAGGTCCTCACCACTGGACTATAGTCATATACTCTTGTTTATTCAAATAAGCTCTCTCCAGCCTGTCATCCCTGCTCAGAGATACTGTAAGTTGACATCCAAGAGTATTTAACTAGTGAGTCATCCTTTCCATTGCTTAAACTTATTGGAATGCATTCCTCTAGTCTCTTCGCATTACGTGCTAACGTGCCCTTTCGGAAACAGCAAAAGAAACACTCACCGTCGAAGCTGCCGTTTTCACTGCAGAACGTGATCAGCTTCTCGTGCGTCTCATTGGACGGTGTGAAGACAAACACACCGGAGTTGAAACAATCTGGCCAACCGGGATCCGGCGCTGCTGATAATTCCTCTCTCTCAAAGAGTTCATCTATATTCGACAGCACCTGCGAACAAAAGGAGTTTCATTCATCAATATTTCCACAGAAAATGCAGAAAGGACAATGAACACTATTTTAATTTTTAGTTGCTTCTTCTGTATTCTCTCTGTTGTTTTTTCTTCTCACCATTGTGTCTGCGTCCATGAACACACACTTGCTGTAGTGTGTGAGGGTCCAGCAGTGCAGTTTGGTGAACGTTACTCCCAGGTCCGGACGCTTCATCAGGGATAGATGAGCCACATCGCCCGAGTCCATAACGTCCACCACGCGCACCTCATCAAAAATGGTTTCTAGTGCTTCTCTACAACACAGAAGGTGAGATTTGTGTCGGTGTGTTAGTTTGATATTGACATTTTTTTAAATGTTCACCAAACATCAACCATGTGTGTTACCTGCAAGGTTCTGCAACATGTGGCCCTATGAGGGCGACCAGCTTCTTGGTTGTGTTGTGGTTTCGTAACGACTGGCCGAGAACCATCGCTCCCTTGGCGTAGAGATCTGTTGTGGCCAGCGTCACAAAAGCTTGGTCTGCTTGGAGAGACACACACACACACACACACACACACACACACACACACACACACACACACACACACACACACACACACACACACACACACACACACACACACACACACACACACACACACACTCTTTTGTCTTTTTTTATTACATCTGTCTTTAAATGTTTCTTTTAACATCAAAAGATCTGGTTTTGCATCTTTATCGGAATAACTCAAAAGGAATAACTGCGACCAACTCTTATGGATTATTTTTAAGTAAAGTTAACCTAGGCAAATTAAATATATTTTAGAAATGTAGTTTATTAGGATTATGAGTGGGGTCAAACAAGATAATATATTGCAGAACAGCAACCTATGTAATCAGTCTGTGGGTTTACAATGGCCTCAAAACTCACAAATTTCACAGGAGCAAATGGATGGATGGTTTTTAAAAGCAAACTCTTTATAACATCTTCTCCCATAAGAGAGGACCAGCAGAACTCAGCCAAACATCAATGCTCAGATGTACAGATTAGATATGAAGAAACCCCAGTTATGTAAATATATAGATGTCTCGGTTTTTTATAACCTGAAAAGATAATGTCCGTGTTGCTCACACAGGACTGTTGCAACGAGTTTTAAACATTTAAACTTGGTATTAAAGTAGGTCAACTTCCTCAGACAGAAATGGTAGAAAGCAAAACATTGGGTACTTTCCACCACAGACTTTCGCTCAAACCGTCAGTGCCTCTGCCTCCTAATTTGACAGTAAACTGCATGAAATCAATGCACTTTTTCCCCCTTTTTTCGTCCAGAACAAACACGAACCGTGCCATCCACTGTCTCATTCTGTCCTGTTGAATTCCTCCGCAGGCGTATTGTGTGAAGTTCAGTTTCTGATGTGTCCCCCATGCATAAATTAACAACAGCAGGGGGCACTCTGTGTTTCTGCTTCACAGACAGTTGGTCCAGAGCCAGCAGATAGTGTGGTATTCATCAAGCTGAATGTGTTTGCTGTCGGGGGCTACCGGGAAACCTAATCTGAGAGGCATGGTTGCTAGGGTCTGTTTCGAGGAACTATAAACTAACTATCATAAGGGTACAGCCCCTTTCACCTACAAGGCCATACAGGAAACATGTCGAGTTCCCACAGAGTCATCCGAGGCTACAACAGAAAAGCCATATGACTAACACACCACTCAGTCTGATGGCTTTTAAAATCGTTAGACCAAAGGTTTCTAAATAAGAGATTGTTTGTTTAAATGGTTTGCAATATTGTTATCTAGCATGAGTGCACCAAGTTTTATTTAAGGACATAAACATTGTTTCCTGTGTGTAATTTCATGTAAATATGATGCTCCATAATGTAGTACTCTCTTTGTGGAAGTGTAGTTACTGTTATAAATCCTGTAGTAGAGTAAAGAGTCATTTTCGTAATTATATTTTTCTAGGGATGTCATCAATAGTAAGACACCATACTGTAAGAGGTGTGACACCAGAGCCTTTTATCGTAATAGAAAAAAAAAAAAAACTTCAAGGCCACGTACTGTGGCGCACGTCCGCACTGAGAAACAACTGTCAAGTTAATTTAAGGACCTCACATTAACTCAGGAAGTTAAAGGGTCTACGTAACAAAATAAAACCATCAATGAGCTATAGGTATAATAGTTTAAAGTCATTTTTATTATCAAGTTGTCAGTTTAAAATATGTGACATAGCTTATCCCCAAAGCTAAACCTTTGCTTGTGTTGGTTGGACCAACTACTCAAAATGTATAATAAACATTTCATTTACTTTCATAAGCTGCAGTAACAGCAGTATGTTTAATTGGAATCATTTTCAATAGAAATTCCAAATATAGTGTTTATACTACAACCGGTTTGACTTACTGATGATAAATTACAGTAAAATGATTGCGGATGACATTCTTGATGATAATTAATCAGCTAAGCCTTTGAACCCACACTTTGTATATGCTATTAATTATTGGTGCAATATAAACTGACTATAAGTTCTTTATTTATTTCAGAGCTCCTGGGGATTCCTCAAGATTGTATTATCGTGCACGAGTCACTTTAAAGGAATAGTGCAACATTTAGGGAGATATGCTTCTCTGCTTTCTTGTGGGTGATTAGATCAGAATAATCAATATCACACAGAGTGCTTAAGATAGGAAAGTGCATACTGCTGGGGTTGTGTCTTGATTAGTTTACCGGCTACAATGTAAATGGAGAAATCATCAAAGTTGGTGATGCAATGTAGGCCTACGTAATTTCCACTTTCCCACAAACTAACTTGCAGTGTCGCAATCGACACTTCAACTTTGAGTTCTGTCTGAGTTTAACTTAACATCAGATCTAGTTGAATATCAGCCAATATGATCATATAAGTTATAAAATATGTTGGCGATGTTAAAAGAAATTGAAGATATGATTGAGATACTTTAAGCGACAAATGTGTCCTCCTGTGATTACATGTGCAATTATCTTTTTTATATAACCAAGGTTCAAGGATTTCTGTATGAGATGTGGATATGTGTTAAAAAATCTATCTGAGGCAATAGTCAACACTGGAAATTATAGAGCAAAGATGAAAAACAATTCAAATTATATAATTTAGAAACATATTGTGTTTTCTTTCTCTACATAGTCTTCATTTTTTTTACATTTCAGCTTGTTGGTACTCAAGATTAATTATATTTTCACTTTGTAAATTATAACCGGAAGTGTAGTTTGTATTGTCGGCAGCTTTACTTAGGTCCAATCCGCAGCACCAATTCATCATATAAAAAAAATAAAAACTAAATAGCGTTTCTAAATTTCTGCAACATCTAACATTACAGCACTAATAATAAAAGCGCATCGCCTCATTAATGTCCACATGCCTGCAGCAGTGCGCGTTGCAGCAGGTGTTTTCTGCCGCGTTTGATTAAAATTCGCGATATTTTGGAAGAACCGGGCAAGACGCGCATCCCCGGTCCAGTCCCGGAGGAAGGGCCGGGTACCGGTGTCTGTAAGGCGGCTGCGAGTGTCGCGGAGCCCCGGAGATTCTTACCTGACATGGTGGGATGAGGAGAGTCCGCCTTGGGGGTCGCGATGGAGGGTTTGCACTGAGAAGGGCAGAGGCTTAGCAACTGGGAGCAGTCCAACACAGGAATTATACCCCACATTTTCCGGGTCATGTGACCAGTGACAGTTTACACGCCCCCCTGTGCGTAGAGATAAACATTTTGTAACGTTGATGATGAAATTAAAGTCATACTGCAGCGAACATATGAAAATGCTCTTCAAAATAAAACCAATGTAATAAAATAACTAACGATATTGTTACATGGTAGGTATTGATGCATTATTGAGCACAGCAGTTTAATGTTGCAGCTGCTAAAAGTGGGGATCATTTCTATCAAAAAACGAGTATCATTTAATGTTGTTATTATGTTTATAATCTACATGCAATGTTACTTGAATGCCCTAGCTGTCGATGTAAAAACAATACAACATAAACAACTGGTTCCTCTGATATGTAGTGAAATGGTAGTATAGTTTCAGATTGAAAGAAAAGTGCAAGTATCTGAAAATTGTGGTCTGTTTAAGTAAAGTACTGTATATTATGTTGGAGTTACAGTCCTGAATGTTTCCCCTTTAGTGTCAGATCATATGTAAACCTAAAACTAGGAACCAAGCACAGAAACTGTAATCGTTATAGGGAAAAGTCTAAGCATAGGCCTTTGTTCTTTTCTATTACACATTCAGAGAGACAAGGTTTCCCCAGAGGAAGTCATACAGATGAGTCAATCATACACACAGTGAAGGAAGGTGCATTTACTCATGTAAGGACTACGGATTGACTGAATTCTACTCATTTATAAAGTTTATCACAACACGTAACATCAACAGAGAGGCAGGATTACCTTTACTGCACTACACTATCTTCCTATAAGAAAAACAGGAAGATTATTTCATCTTAACTTAAGTCAGCACTGCCTCTGAGTGGTCAAGCCTTCACATTACAGCTGAATTAAGCATCCAAGTCTCAACCAAACATGGACAGACATGCGGGCGAGTGTTGGGATGAACTATTATTACATTAAACTTACAAGGGAGAGTGCACTCACTGGTGAACTAACTAAAACGAAACAAGGCGAAAGCACACACCCCTGTGGTAGATAAAACACGATAATTTAGGAAAATGTTCTAAAGTTTCCAAGATTTAGACTTAAGGACATAGAGATTTGCTTTTTGCATATGCTTATTAGAAAAGATGTACTGATATGACTATTTTATCTTTGAAGAAGCTCTATTATTTCTACTATAACAACAATGCTATGCCAGTAATATCTTCCGGCTTTAAGCTCATATAGTAAATTAGTTTAAATATGTAAGGAGCAACTTTATAAAGGTATTCAGACTATTTCTGTCCATGCATGCTTGTGTGTTCCTGATTTTCGCTTTCATTACTAGGCATGTGTCCTACAGTGCTTGTGAATTATGCAGGAGGCTCATGAGAAAGTATTTGGCTGTTACACTTTTAAACCACCAACTGATCCTGGCTCAGGGTCTGCATCCCAAACTGTGGAGGTTGCATTAAAAACCTGGAGGTGGATCACCTGCCAGAGACAAGAGAGCATGAGAGGGTAACCGGAGAGCACCTCTGTGTCAGGGAGAGGAACTGGGCTGATCAGGTGTCAAAAGAACAGAGAGCTGGGGGGTAGATAGAATAATGAAGTCTTTTATCATGGTGATTTTGGAGGCAAAGTTTAGATGCTGCATACATTTCTAGTCAACAGGTGTAAAAATGTCTTTAGTGTGTTGGTCTGAGCCAAGAGAGAAGCTTTCTGCACATTCCTGTGACTTTGTTTGTGCTCATTATGGGACTGCGTGTGTCTTTTTGAGCTGTGATGGAGATGAAAGGAAAGACTGACAGGTTAAAACAGAGAAACGTAGGTAAGGCGAGGACAAGATAGGGGTAAGGAGAGAGGGGCAAGTGAAGAGAAGTTAATAAAAGTTGCTGCAAAAACGAGAAAAATGAAGAAAAAGGTCTAAAAGCAAGCTGATTTTCTACTACGGACTACCCCTGGTCCGGATCATAAGCCCTTCAGCCTGTCTTGGACTCAGTGTAAGCCCCTTACTATACTTTTCTTACGTTATGGTTTGATAGCTCTTCATAATGTTCAGCTTACAAACTATAATATGCTGCACCTGCTGTTTCCATACAGGTCAGAGCATCAGTAGTAATGAGCAATCCTCTTAAGATTTATGTAAAAAAGACATGGAGACAATAAAACTAAATCTGCTACACGTGTGTAGGAATAAAGAGTGGCTGTTGCAGTAAAGTAGCATTGTGGTAAAGCGGGGCAGTTTAATCTGAGGATTGTGTTTGGTTCTGTGCCTCAGGTTACAGAGCATTGAGTGGCAGTGAGGCAAGCTGCGCAGGCAAACACAGGCCTCATGTTTTAAACATGTTGACAGAAATGCATGGGCCGTTTAAAAGGCTGACGAGAGAATGATACTAAACAAATGCACCAACTAAAACAAGACATTTTAGATATATAGGAACTATTTTGTCTTTCTTGAAATTCATTTTCACAATAATTCATTGCAATTTCCCTTTCTCTGATAACCAAAAATAATACATCTAATACTTGTGGATTTTTTAGGCTATGGCTCAGCTTACTGTCTCCCAGCTGTTGCTTTATATTTTTGCAAAACAAAGTGAGAGTTGTATCCATGTTCTTCTTGTCTAATTCTTCAAAAGATAGCAAAAATATTTATTGTAATTGTATATTGATAAGGTTAGGTCTAGAGCAATAAATAGGCCTTATAGTGAGGTCATTCATGAGAAAGATCAAATGTCTTCACAGTTTAAAAGAAATATTTGCCTGGTAGGTTGAACTCAAGACAACAACGGGCCTTTACCTGCTGCAAATAGTGACAGTGTGTTAATATCTCACTGATTACCTGTGGTAGTCGTTTTATTCTAATGTATTTATTTAAGTTCTGGATTTTATTTTGAATATTACATTCCTATCTGTCGTCCCAACAATAGTAATGCTTTCTATGTGCATTGTGCAAGTGAGATACTTAAACTACAAATCAAATTCTTTGGGAGAAAAGCAGATGAACTTCTCTCTAAAGACAATAACATGATGACACAGCTGAGGTGTTAAATGTTAACTGTCAGCCTACGCCCGTCCCAGGGTCCAGGCAGGCCAAAGGTCCACTGCTGAGAGACTCCTCCTTGGAAAGATAACCAGCCTCTCTTCAGCCTCTCCGGGATCCAGCTTCCGGTCTGAAGCCTCGCAGAGCTCTGCAAGACTCGAGTCCTGCAGCCAGTCCAGAGGGATCTGAACCGAGAGGCTGAAAACTCGAGACGGGACTAACAGACTCTTATGAAGGTACTCGTCTCTGCCTTGGTGTTACTCTTTCCTTGTTTGTGTCCTTAAGTAAAGAACCATAGGGATATTTTATCGTAAAATGCTACTCCCTCAGGGGTTTTATGGAGATTTAAGGTGTGTTCAGGTGCCTATGTGAGTTTGAATATTCAGTGTCAAGGCTTGCCTGGACTAAATAACCTGACACTTCCTATTGATTATTCTATCTTAATTATCCAATCTCTCTTGTTCAACTCAGCTTTGGTAATGTCTATTAGGTTAAATGACTTGTCTAAGTGTTTGTACATTTTTGTTAAATTTAGCCTGTGTCGTTACTATTGATCAATCTTGCAAAATCAGATTTTAATTTGTGACCGGTATGAACCAGAGCTGAGCATGTGTGTGTGTGTGTGTGTGTGTGTGTGTGTGTGTGTGTGTGTGTGTGTGTGTGTGTGTGTGTGTGTGTGTGTGTGTGTGTGTGTGTGTGTGTGTGTGTGTGTGTGTGTGTGTGTGTGTGTGTTTCAGGTGCACTAAGGAGAAGCTACAATGGAGAGTCACATCACACAGATTTCCAGAGATGACCTGGAAGATCTCAGAGAGGCCTTTAATAAAATCGGTGAGTTTCACACACACCTGACCTGATGCTACAGTTTCATTAACGGATAATCTTGCCTGATTTCGACCTTTACAGCTGACCTGAATGACTCTTACATAAAATGTTTTTTTATTGCTTGTGTTGTTGAGTGCATGTTTGAGGTATTTACAGAAGTAATAATGAAACGTTGCAATATTTTATCAGTTCATCATAAGTATATACGTGTATAATTGCAAAAAGGCTGATAAAAGTGAGCAATAAAAGAAAGCCCGAAAGATAAACTAGTAAAATGGACGCAACAAAAGTATTGTTCAGTTTAAAATAACACGTAACACTTTATTTTACTCAGCTCAGTTAGTGTAATTTCCCACAAAATAACTATTACATTCAGTTGTAGTAAAAGGACTGTAATTTGTCCTTATTATAACTTCAATGTATCCAAAGTTCAATTGGAGGACTCCCAACTGGATACATTCCAGTTGAATTGCTCACATAACCAAGAACAGCTGATGTCATCAAGCCGAGGTTTCGGCATACGTTTTTTTATCTTTACCAACTTATGAGGAAGTAAATGCAATAACTTGCCGATATATTGGCAAATGAAGGGATTTGGAAACATCTTCTACAGTGCAAGTGTTTATTAACTTTGAGTTGCGACATTATTTTATTGTGTGAGGATGGTCTTAGCAGATAGGTCAACATTTTAAATCAATTGTGAGATTCATTCAGAATAAGAATCAGAATCAAAAAAGGCTTATTGCCAAGAAGTTTGCTCTGGTGTATGGTAGTGCAAACTTAAACACAATATAAGAAATATGTTGTAAGAGAAGGATCAGATTGAACAATTATAAGAAGAAATTATTATAAAAACTATTAAACAATAAAAAAAATACCGAAAAAATATTAACACCGAATATACATTTACAAATAACAACAGTGAAAGTATGAAAAAATGCAACATATTAGACGTTTTGTTTATTATTTTTTATATTTGGGTTTGTAAAAAATGTAATATAAGCAGATTTGCATCAGTGTTTTTAAATATCTTTTGTAACCATCTCAGTATACTGTATTATCATGCCGCAGCGGAGGTACATGCAGATAATTAAATAAAAGAGAATGGATATTTATATGGTTTAAATGTAGTGACAAGGAAGCTATAACTGCTTATAAACTCAACACAATTGATCAAACTCAAAGATTTGTCTTTTTTATCCTTATAAAATAACTACCAAATTACATAAAAAACTTAATTTAATTAAGTTATTAAGAAATGACCTGTTAAAGAAGCCTTTCCGGTCCTTTGTTTGTCCTTGCTTTTATCATCTGTGTGCAATATTTACACACAATATTAACGGCATCATCATCTAATTGACTTATTCAAAATTTGTGTGCTCTTACCTGTGTGTCTGTTTGTGTTTAGATAGTGATAACAGCGGCTTTGTGAGCGACTTTGAGCTCCAGGAGTTGTTCAGAGAGGCAAGTTTCTCCCTGCCGGGGTACAAGGTGCGAGAGGTCATCGAGATCTTCCTCAGTGGAGACACCAACAAGGATGGGAAGATCAGCTTTGAGGAATTTGTTTCTGTGAGTCATATGCAGATAGTGTGCAAATATGTCAACCTACTCTTTTTAAACTTTGCATGGAGTAACTGTGTGTTCGTGTTCAGATCTTTCAAGAGCTGAAGAGCAAGAAGTTCAGTGAGACGTTTAGGAAAATCATCACCAGGAAAGATGGGATTCGCTCCTTTGGAGGGACGTCAAGAAAATCCAGCGAGGGGACACAGCACTCCTACTCTGGTGAGAGAGTATCTAAAAGTCTATCATGCAGAAATATATTTAAAAAAGACAAACCATACCCCAAAAAATACATAAAAATCGAAGTGAAGATGTATAATTGTGAATACATTGATTGATTTATTGATCCTAAAAAAACAAAACATCATATTTTAAAAACACTTTATTTGTTAAGAAACTTAGTCGTCCAGAGAGCTGAAGGGAATCAATGCCGTCTGAATTTTATGAAGTAGAAAGAGGCTTACAAAAGAAAAATCTCAAGTAAAGTACCTTAAATTTCTACTTGAGTACAGTGCTTGAGTAGATGTGTTTGTGGTTGTGTGTTTGTTTAGATGGGGAAAAGGTGGCTTTTGTCAACTGGATCAATAAAGCCTTGGCAAAAGATCCAGACTGCCAACATCTGCTGCCCATGAACCCCGACGATGAGAGCCTCTTTGCCTCCGTCCGTGATGGCATCTTGTTATGGTAACACTCATAAGGAGGAATCTGAGAAATGAAACACATCTTTATTATTATTATTATTATTATTATTATTTACTCACAGCCTTTGTTGCCTTACAGCAAAATGATCAACCTGTCCCAGCCTGACACCATTGATGAAAGAGTCATCAACACTAAGAAACTGGCCACCTTCACAATGACAGTGAGTAGCAGCTTTCCATAACTTAATCTATAACGTAATAAAACACAGCAAATACTAAGAAATGTTTCATGCATTGTAACCTTTGTGGTAATACACACTGTAATGTATGAAGGAAGAACTTGCACTAGATTTGTAAAAGAATAGTTTGCCATTTTGGAGATTAATTTTGTTTGCAGGAAGGTTGTTAGGAGGCCAATTAGCTTAGCCTCACTTAGCATGAAGACTGCACATAGCTGTCCTTGTTCTATGCAAACCAAATATATTCTCCAGGAGCTTTACACCTCACAAAATGTTGTGTTTTTTTTGCCACTTTTAATCTGTACAATAACCAAAGTGTAAAAATCCATGATTTGTGAGAGTTATGTGCTGGGCATAGTTTTAATCTTAATTTCTGTGTGAATTACACAAAGGAGACATCATGTTTTAAAAAGAGGTCTCCAGATGTGCTGGGCTCTGCATGTTTTCATACCTTTGGACAGAGCCAGGTTAGCTGTTTCCAGTCTTTATGCTGAGCTAAGCTAATAGCTCCTTCTTCATATTGAACAGACAGATATGGGATGATTACAACATTCTTATCTAACACTTAAACCTAAGGTTATTCTTCTAAATGTCAAGCCATTCCTTTTAACATAACTTTTAAAGAAGGAAAAGAAAATCTCTCACAGTTAGAAGGAAACTACTTGACATAAATAACAGTCAACCGAACGATTCCTCTGGTTACCAGCTAATTAAACGATAAACAATGTCAGCTTAGGCAAAAGCAGTTTTATGTGAAGGTCTTGGTTGCGCAATGATGTCGTATACTGTGTCAAAAACAGCTTGTAAAATATTAGCGTTTACTGCATACTTCCTCTTTTTGAGTTATATATGGCTTTTAACCCTGCAGTTCTCTGTGGAGAAGTACAGGAAAAAAAGGAATAGTCATATATGTGTTAGTATTGTTATGTTTTATTGGGGGTATTTATCCATCCAGCCATCCACCTTTATAATAAATATGTCATAATTTGGAAGGATTCGGCTCACAGCCTTTGTTTTGGCAGTTTTTTTGACAGTGATTTCCATTGTTGTATGCTGTATCACATTTCTGGCTAAAATCTCAATTAACATTGATTTGTAGGAGAATCTGGTGCTGGCCCTGAACTCGGCCTCTGCGATCGGCTGTACGGTGGTGAGCATCGATGCCCATGATCTGATGGCTGGAAAACCCCATCTGGTCCTGGGACTGTTCTGGCAGATTATCAAGGTTGGCCTCTTTGCTGATATAGAAATCAGCAGGAACGAAGGTCAGCGCACACACACATTGTACATCATTAATCTAGTTGGAATGCAATTGCTGTTGTAAATATTATTAGATTCATCAGATCTAACTACTACTACATTTAATAGAGACTGTGTTTGAATGTGTTTCCAGCCCTGATTAGCCTTCTGGCAGATGGCCAGGAAACTCTGCAGCAACTGATGTCCCTCTCCCCTGAGGAGCTGCTGCTCCGCTGGGTCAACTATCATTTACGCAACGCAGGAACAAGCACCATCAGCAACTTCAGCGAAGACATTAAGGTCCCCTTCAGAACAAATGCACAAACATGCACAATTACACAAACAGATGAGTTTAACACCTTCTCGTATTAAATCCCTGTAGGACTCGCGAGCCTACTTTCACCTTTTGGACCAGATTACTCAAGAAGAACAAGAAGACTACAAACTGAGAGTGAAAATTGAAATGAGCGGCCTCAGTGTAAGTCAGTGTGTCTTTGTAAAATGCTTGAATCCCATTGAGAATTGAATGTATTTATTATATTTATTTTTAAGGGTTCATTGTTCATTTCTATGTAAGATTGAGATTTAACTATTATTATAGATCATTGACTGCTTTGACTAAAAACTCAATCTGGCATAAATTGTGTCTTTTGAGAATAACTATTTTGATGCTTGGTCCTTTTTTGATAAAGACTAGTTTATCCTTTTGGATTTTGGCATGGTTATATATACGCAGTGTCTGTACCATGCATGAACACGTGTCTGTTTTATGTGCATGTGTAGGAGCGTAATCTGGACAAAAGGGCGGAGCTGATGCTGCAGCAGGCGGCCCGGCTGGACTGCAGACAGTTTGTTTCTCCCATGACGTCACATCTGGAAACAGCAAGCTTAACTTGGCCTTTGTCGCCAACCTGTTCAACATGCACCCTGGTCTGCAGAAGGGTCACCTCAACAGAAACGGCATCAACCCTGCAGACATAGAGCGTGAGACATACAATATAATAATGTATCCAAAAATAATTATGCTGCGTCATCTTATAGTATTGAGGCTGCTTATTGTTTCTAAACCAGAAATTAAAGCTCAGTCATAAAATGCTGACATGCACGCTCCAGTGCACGTGATAAAAGCAATAAAAGACAAAAATGATGGAATGTATAGCAACCATAAATCCATATCTGTATACAACATATAGCTGCACCTATAACAATCCTATCAGCTGACAGTAAATGTGTTGGATCAGTTGGAGGAGGAGAGGAAATGTTTATGTTTTTTTATGTATTTACAGCTGAGACCAACGAAGAGAAGACATTCCGAAACTGGATGAACTCTCTGGGCGTCTCTCCATACGTCAACCACCTGTACTGGTATGTCATGTTATACATTAACCTTAACAAGGAAGTGGATGCATATTTAATACATTTACATATTTATGCCCAGAAGAATGATAAGGGTACTATACAGAGGAGAGTACGACGTGTGTACCTTACGTTCTGAACTTGTTTTGGAATAGTGCCCTTAATAAAGGTAATAATTATCTTTGTATTATGCATGTAGGGCTCTACTGGCAAACAGGTACCTCTCAAAGGTGTAGTTATTCTATTGGTTTATTTTCTGTATGTTTATACAGATTCTCTTACCAGCATCCTAATCTTCAGCTGACCTTTAATTTACATAAGATAAGGTTTTTTTTACAACAAGTGTTAACAGGGCAAAAGCCAAGATTTGAAGCATGCTGGGGTCATGAGTCTATCTGAATCTAGTATGGAAATATTGGATTCCACATTGATTTATTGGCTAAAAGTGATCAAATGTAGTTTACAATAGACTGAAATGAGCCTGTATATTATCCACAAAGGGTCAAACACCTTTACATTGTGTACAAAGGTGATTAGAATGACTAATACTGAATAAAAATTAGAACAATACGAACAATTTTAATTATTACTTTTGAAATTCTACTTTATTTTATGTTTTTTTATATTTGTGATCCTGTTACATAAAAGCAACTGTTGCTGCACTGATGTTTATTTTTCTCACTTTCTCTGTGTTTGACTTCTACAGGGACCTTTGTGATGGTTTGGTGATCTTGCAGCTTTATGAGAAGGTTAATGTGCCCGTTAACTGGAAGAGAGTCAACAACCCGCCTTATCCCATCCTGGGGGCCAACATGAAAAGGGTGTGCACATAAAAGAAATAGAAAGCTGGTAAACAAAACTACATGTTGATGTGAAAGTAAAACGATAGTAACACTGTTCTTCTTGACGTTTTAGCTGGAGAACTGTAACTATGCTGTGGAGCTGGGCAGGGATGAGGCTCACTTCTCTCTGGTTGGCATCGGAGGACAAAACTTGAACTCTGGAAGCCGAATGCACACGCTGGCTCTGGTCTGGCAGCTGTTGAGGCGGTACATGCACCATCCATGTTGTTTGGCAAAGACAGACTGTCCATAGAGAATCAATTTTAGTAGTTTTTGTTTCTTGTACACTTTGAGTTATCTCTCCTGCTTGTTATCCTTCAGGTACACAGTGCTGGTTTTGTCAGATCTGGGCGATGGAGAGAGGGTCGGTGATCAGATCATCCTGGACTGGGTCAACACCACCCTGACCAAGTCAAAGAAGAAGACACAGATCAGCAGTTTCAAAGTGTGTATGTGTGTGTGTGTTTCTGTGAGTACCTGGTGTGAGTAAACAAAAGCTTGTATTTGACATTGTTCCCTTGTTTTGTGTAGGACAAACTGATCAGCACCAGTCTGCCGGTGATTGACCTGATCGACGCCATCGCTCCTGGTAACGTCAAGTCGGACATGGTGAACAGAGGAGTGAAAGGAGTGGTGAAGGCGGACGATAAACTCAACAACGCAAAGTAAAAAGACCAAATCTCAACAGTCTTTTTGTCTTTACTTCATCTTTGTATTTGACACTAGTTAATCTTCTCTCTCTTCCTGTTCCTCCCCCAGGTATGCGATCTCATTGGCTCGTAAGATCGGAGCTCGTGTTTACGCACTGCCTGACGACTTGGTGGAGGTGAATCCCAAGATGGTGCTGACGCTGTTCGCCTGCCTCATGGGCCACGGTTTGAAAAAGGTCAACCGCTAAAACAAAAAGAAGACAAGAACCAACCACCTGGAAACCAACAATAAAAATCCATTTTATGTCTATGCGCTTTCATATTTTTTCCCATCTTTTCCTCCATTGTGATTTCTTCACTTTGACCTTTAAGCTTTTTTTAAATCAGAGCAAGACATTCTCCTTCTGTTTCTCTTTTCATGCAAACAATAAGCCTCCCTAAAGTTGGAAATCACTTCTCATCAGCAAAGCCTCTTCATTTGTTTGCTATCTGTGATTTCTATAGGACAATCTTTTATTTGTTCTTCTTTATATATTTAATAACGCATTACATATATTTACTTTTTTGCTATATGAACAGAAAATAAGACTCAGCAGAAAAGAAAAAAAACGGAATCATGAACATACATATCATTTTTGTCTGTAAATGTTGTGCATTGAATATTGCTATTTAATTATTAAAGAAAATCTATTGAAATATATTGAGCAGCTTGTGTTTGTTTGTGTATTGTCTAGTTAAAGATGAACATAACAACATGTTGATTTAAAGATACTGAGCTACTTTGTATATATACATGTATATTTTTCAAATATACTACACTTCCCAGCTTCTCTTACCAGCATCCTAATTTAAAATTGGCCTTTATTTTAAATAACATTATATGTTTTCTCTGTATCACTTTGTCAATTAAGCCTTGATAACTTTCTAATTTCAAAAAAGTGTCATGCACAGGATTGAAATATGTATGTTTGTCTATATATTGGCAATATTGGACTGCACACTGATATAACGGGCCAAAATGATGAGTTGTAAACATATTTATCCTCAAATAGAATGGGCTAAGCCCGTAAAAATATTATTTTAAATGCATATTATTGTTTTTTGCACAATCCTATGACCTGTGACATACTCAAAATATGGTAACTTCTTGAGATTTACTAACAAAAAGCCAGACTCTTGTAGTACTTTGCGAATTAGTATTAATGTTACTAAACCAAATCGTATACATTTATTTTATTCCAAGGAAAGTCTTTCTATTTTTCCACTTTATTCGTCTTTACAGTGAGCAGTTCACATATGCATCGCCAGGGGGAGCAGTTTGGAATTCGACTCTAAATAAAAAGGTGTAAATGACCCTCGATGGCTGCCGTACCAACAAAAACAAAGTCATTTTGGAGCGAAAGTTTTCGAAGGATCTGTCAGGATGAACCGGACATGTGGGAGGGTGCTGGTTAAAACTACATTAGTAACATTTGATATTATATCTTGAAGAATTCGTGCCAAAACTGTCACACCAAGCTGCTGTAGAAATGGAGGGACTGGAGATGTCTGCGATGATACCGGCTCTCCAGGAGCTAGCGAGGCGAGTAAAGCGGCTAAAGTTGGTCAAGCTAACTCTAAACAGTACGTCAGACACGACGCTGAAGTTAGCATCCGATTTAGAGCTTCCGATTCGGCAGTTAAGGGGAAAGTTAAGGGATACTTAATGTACAGCGCTGAGCGACCAACCCTCCGTTTTTTGATCCTCTTAAATCGCTGCATAGCCGATTTATTTGGACTGGATTATCCCAGAGAGTCTAAACATTCTTTATAACACAGTTTTGGATTTGTGATAGCTTTATACTATTTGTGAAAATGCAAAAAAAGGGAGATTTCGCTGCTTTTTTCACATCCAGACCACCTTAGACCTGGTCCTGATCTAAAACCACTATACATACCTAAACTCATCGAATCTGGACTAGATTATCCCAGAGAGTCTTAATATTCTTTATAATACTGTTTCAGATTAGTGAAACATTTATTCTATTTGTGAAAATACAAAAAAGGGAGATTTCGCTGGGGTTTTTTTTTAGACCACATTGGACCTGGTCCTGGAATATTAACTAGGTAAAGCACTCCTCACATTGTTCTTTCAAAATAAAATGAAAAACTGCAGCCCAACAGTCCGCCGAGTGGCTGCAGTCTGACAGAAGTCTGACTTTATAGTCAGAATTCTGGGATGTAAAAAAAAAAGTGAGTTTTTGTTCATGTGGCCCTAATCCTCTTCTGTAGAATCCAGATGTGTTATCATTTAATTTACCTATTTTGAATCAACGTGTAGTGACATGGCCACTAGGCAATGCCTCCACGCAAACTCCGCCTATGGGGTCTGTCTGCAGGCACTCTGCACAACGATTTGAAGAGTGCTTTACCTAGTTAATATATATCAGGACCTGGTCCAATGTGGTGTAGATAAAAAATAATCCCGCTTTTTTTGCATTATCACAAATAGAATAAAGCTTTCACAAATCCTAAACCGTCTAGGTATAGTGGTTTTAGATCAGGACCAGGTCTAATGTGGTCTAGATGCGAAAAAAGCAGCGAAATCTCCCTTTACAGCATTTTCACAAATAGAATAGAGCTTTCACAAATCCAAAACTGTGTTATAAAGAATGTTAAGACTCTCTGGGATAATCTAGTCCAGATTTCTTAGTGTAGGCATAGTGGTTCTAGATCAGGACCAGGTCTAAGGTGGTCTGGATGTGAAAAAAAGCAGCGAAATCTCCCTTTTTAATATTTTTTACAAATAGAATAAAGTTTTCACAAATCCAAAACTGTTATAAGAATGTTTAGACTCTCTGGGATAATCTAGTCCAAATAAATCGGCTAGGCAGCGATTTAAGAGGTTCAACAAACTGAGAATTGGTTGCTCAGCGCAAAGTTAAGGGATGCTGTAAATTAAGTATCCTTAACTTTCCCCTTAACTGCCGAATTGGAAGCTCTGAATCGGATGCTAACTTCAGCCTCGTATGTCAGACTCTGAAACTGTTGTAAATCAAACTGAGCATTATTTTTGTATGGTTGCCACTTTAAGTTGTTAAAAAGCGTTCACCTGAAGCAAATAGTTCTGTAAATAACGTTTCACCTTGTTGTTTTTTCAGTGCCAATGCTGCTGAATACGACCAGGCTGTGCAGAAACCTCGACAGATCCTGTGTCAGTTCATTGACAGGATACTGACCGATGTGGATGTCGGTAAGGTTCACTGAATCTGAAGCACATACAGGAGGCAAACACAATAATAGAAACCCCTCACAGCACAGTAAAGACCTATAGTAGTAAATAACACCTTTTTTAAAGCTGTACAAGTCTTCAGTTTTTTGTGGAGACTGTCAAATGTTTTTGCAAAGTCTATTCCTCTATATTGCCTTTAATGTTATCTTTGAAATATTAGAAGCCTGCTGTACATACTGTTCACTTTCCATATCATTTCTTAACATAATTAATCTCCTAATGAATGTTAAAACTTTTCCCTCTTGCCCCAATTTTGCCATTTTTTGCAAAAAACAAACAAACAAAATAATGACATATGGATATATAACACCACATGTTATTGAAACAAAGGATGGACATTCTTTAAAAAGGCCAGTTGTAATTGGGCCGCACAAGGGCTATTTGGAATTACAGAGAGTGAAAGTGTCCGACATTGAGCAGTTCAATTAAAGAGAGGCTTTTCTATTCAGAGATTTACAGGTCTGCAGAGGAACAGTAGCAAGACATTCACACAAAGAGTAGTATCAATATGGGGTTGATTCTTTCTAACACTTTTATCATACTGTAACTTTTCAGATTAATCTTGCAACCAGGGAGGTTCCTGATCCTTAGATGGTGAATCAGTTCAATTAATCAAATCTGTTGTCTTTTCCCATCCAGTCGCTCTAGGACTGAATAAGAAGTCCAGTTCAGAGCCGGCCTGTGTGATGCTGCTGGACTTTGTGCAGCATATCATCCGATCTTCCTCTCTGATGTTTGCTAACCCTGCCTGCCGGCCCGCTGAGTATCCGGACACCACACAGAGCTGTACTGGTAAGCGCCTCTTTAAAAAAAGCAGCAATTTTGACTTACAGCTGCATTAACTTGGAATCAGGTGGATAACAGACAATGATACTCATGAATGAAACTAAAGAAACAAACACAGTTATACAAAGAAATGATCAACTTCTCATTGTTCATTTTTTATCTTTGTGTGGGAGGATTGCAAAAACGTATAAACTTTGTACGACAGTAATGTCTCCCATGATCGTTGCCAGTATTCTCTGAGTCTCATTTAGTTTCAATGTCCTGCTCTCATTCACTTCCTACTGTCTGCTTGAATCCATGTAAATAGAACATAGGAAACGACTAAAAATATTCCTATGTTTTGTTTTATCCTGCTTTTCTTTTCCCCTCCATCTCTGATTTTTCGTTATCACTCTCTCCATCAGACTTCAGTAAGTGGGTAGCAGTGCGTTTGCTTCGCGTGGCAGCTGCTCCAGACTGTGACATCATCCACGGCCGGGTTTCTGCTGTGTTATGCTCTCTGCTCCACACTCTGAGAGTCAGGGCGCCTTTCATCTGCAGCCGCCTCACTCAGAACCTCATCTTCTTGTCCCAGGAACTCAGCAACATCCTGTACGCTCACATTTCCACACTGTCAGGACACGGACACACTCTGGGCATTCACACACCGAAGCCATGGCCTGTAACACTCGAGTGCTTCACTATCTCCCCCATTTGTGCCACCTCCTACCTCACCCCCTCTCCTCTCGTACTGTCCTCGCCTGCCGCCTTGGAGTCGCTGACTGCGGTCACGATCGGTGTCGTTACTGACTCCCTGCGGGGAGTCTTCTCTCCTCAGGACATCAGCGTTGCCTGGGAGACGGCTTGTTCCTTCCTGGCTAATGGCAACACCAGGTTGAGGAAGATCTCCATGGTGATGTTGAGTCAACTGGCGGAGCTGGGAGGGTTTTCCGAAATGCACGGCCATGAGTTCTTCACGGCTTACCTTCACCTGCTAGAAACACACTCCTACACGCGCACAGCGAACTCCGAGGAGGAGGATCCGTACGCGGGAGAGCTGCTGCAGCTGACTCGCTCTGTGTTTCAGTCGTCCCCCGTCTCTCACACACACTTTGAGCCCATCTATCTCTCGCAGATGTTCGAGTGTGTTTGTACTCTTGGAGGGTCAGATGTCAAGTTGGGGGTAGAGGTTACCGAATCGCTCTGCTTGCTCTTCAGCTTCCTGCTGTCTGGTGCAGTGGTTTATGAAAGTGCTGCGTTGTTACGACGGCAGCGCATCACAGAGGTCTGCAGGACGCTGGCACGCACCGTTGGCACAGAAAATCAAGCTGAAGTAGGATTCTTTTTTCCTTTTTTTAATGTTGTCACATCATTAAAATTCCACCTTCCTCACAGTATGTGTATTTGCAGTGTGCAGAGGGATTTCTGAAAGAAGCACTGAAGGATGAGACCGCTGTGGTCGTGCAGAAGACCGGAGATGGAGAGACTGCAGCCAAAAAACCCCGCAAATCTACCACCAAGTCAACAAGCAAGACAACAAAAACATCAGCAACGTGAGTTCCTGATCATTCCCTACTGTGTGCATACTAAGTTATTTACATTTTTTAATATGCAAGTCTATTCTCCTCACTTTATCTGCACTTCCTGCTTTTCTCACAACGTACACCTCCCCGTCGCGGGACAGATAAAGAGTTTCTGATTCTGATAGCGTGTCTCTGTTTCTGAAGCGAGGTGGACATGCGTGTCGGCAGTGAGGTGTGGGCTGTGGTGAACAGTCGTCTGGAGGAGCTTCTCACCCTTTTGATCTCCGACGGCCCCGAAACCAAGCAGACTCTTTGCGCTCTCGAAGGTCTGGCCCTAATCCTCCACCTGGCCGCCCTCTGCTCCTCGCCCACCAGGTAAAACACAAACACTTACACCTGCTGTCCCTGAAGAGATCGTTCTATATCTTTTTTTCACGTCTTACACACAGTATTATTTGTTCTGCCTATCAAACACTTACTACTTTACTAAGGGCTCTTTCTTGTCGTTGACAGCACTTCTCCTCTCCTCTGGTTGCCCACTGAGACTCTGGGCAGGTCCCTCAAGAGCTGTCAGGCGGTTTTAGAAAGAGGTCCTCTACCTGCCTCCAACCAGGACTATTTTCACTCTGCTGTCCGGGCCACTGTTAGGGTCCTGGACTCTGTTATCTACCTGACAAGTAGGTATACACTCAAAGAAACCAACTTTACAGATGTTTTTCCTCTCAGTTTATTTGTTTTCTGTGTTTATTTCATTACAAAAGCTAATTGTCAGTTTTTTTTGCTGTAATTCCACATTAATG
Organism: Eleginops maclovinus; assembly: GCF_036324505.1. Lineage (NCBI taxonomy): Eukaryota > Metazoa > Chordata > Actinopteri > Perciformes > Eleginopidae > Eleginops > Eleginops maclovinus. Next base: position 18,014,091 of record NC_086367.1, read on the forward strand.
AGTGTGAAAACAGGAAGTTAATGGTAGAATCCCGCAGCACATCCTTCAGAGTACAGATCACTTTCGTCACTACTTCTGTGTGTGTATGTGTGTGTGTGTAGTGAGCTGCCACAGTGCGGATGGCCTCCAGCGGCGAGTGTGTGCTCTGCTGTCTCTTCCCTGGGTGTCCGACAACAAGACCGTTTCAGCCTATAAGAGTTCAGGATTCCCCTCCACGCTGCCCGCCTTCGCTCAGAGACTCAGCCTCTGTTACTGTGAGTATCTAACCTGCATACCATCTTAGGAACATCACGCCTAAATCAAATTTAGATGGTCACCTGTATCTGATTCTTTTTGTTGCTATAGAATAATTTGAAGTCATTTTACCAGGCCTTTTTCCATCATAACAACTTTGTATTTATGTCAAACTGTGTGTGTCTTCCCAGCGTCTGAGATCACAGCACACTGTGTGTCGCTGCTGGCCCTTCTGCGCCGCGGTGTGTGCGACACATGGCGCGTGTACGTGTTCTCCAAGACGTTGCAGAGTCAAGACGAGGTGGTGAGAGCAGAGGCCGTCAGGGCCTTCCCTCTTCTTCTTCACCACCTCGGAAGCGCACACCACAACCTCATCGACACTACTCTGCTGTAAGCACCTGTAAATGTATAAACAAGGAAATGTTCTCTTCAGCTTTAATGTCATTGTTTCATCATTCTTTTATGGTTTTATTGGGCTAATTTTAAGAGGTGAACTTTGACCGTTTGCAGTCCTATGCTGGAGGACAGTTCGGAGCAGGTGAAGAAGGAGCTTGCGAGGATCATCGGTGATCTGAGCTGTATCCAGTCAGAGCTCTCCCAGCTCAGTGGCACCCAAACAAATTCCACTCCTGGTCCTGAGATCATCTGCCACAAACTCAGCCTAGCAGCAGAGCATGCTGGCTACACTTTGCCATCCCTCAAGGCGACTTTTGTCAGACCTTTCCTGCCACTGCTCAAACCTCAGGCTCCAAGTAGTGTTAAGCAAGGTAATTTGGGTTTTCTGTGGGATGTTTTCTTCCATATGAGCTTTCAAAACATGCACAAAGCTCGATAAATGAATATTATACATGCGTACACTGCTGTGATTTCCTCCAGCTCATTTGCTTATTTCTCTTTCCTCTTCTCAGCTTTCCTACAAGCTCTGCCTCACCTCTGCCAGCATGTGAATCTGGTTGGTGGAGACAGCGGCTCCAAGGTAATTCTCTGTGCTCTGATTGGTCTAATGGAAGACTCGGATCCAGTGGTCAGAATACGCTTCAGCCAATCGGTGCGTTTCCTGCTAACAGAGACCACCAGAAACTCAGCACAGGGGTCCCTGAGTGAGGTGAGCACTTTCCAATAGTGTGACACAGAAGCCTTTTTTCTAATTTTGTGAAATAGCTTAACATTTTCTTGGTTTAGAGCTTTTTGGGGGTTGTGAGCTGCTTTTTTTGTGAGAAAATGAAGGAGATGTCTGTGTTTCTTCCCCCTATGCAAGCTCCTAGTGGCCCGTCTTAACGAGGCTTTCAGCAACGCTAAACTCAAGAGGGACGACGACCTGCGCAACACACTCATCCTCACCACCGGAGAGATTGGCCGGTAAAGAATAGCTACACTTGACATGTCACTCAAAGTGTGACTGATGAATAAGGCAGCGAGATGACTGTATATACTCTGTAAATTCATAATGTAGTATTTCTCCTTGATAATATTTCCTACATCGACTTTTATCCCTCTCCTCTCCTGTCAGAGCGTCTCAGGGGAGTTTGGTGTCGTTCTCTCTGCTGCGTCTGCTCCACTGTCTGCTGTCCAAGTCGTCCCCGGTGTCTGTCGCTGCTTACGCTCAGATCAGAGCTCTGGCCGCCGCCAAAGGACTCAAACTACAGACCCTCTTCAGTCAGTACAAGAACCCTATTTGCCAGGTATAAAATCTGTAATGCTGCTTAAATAAACTTGCGCTGTTAGCCGACGCTGATGGAGACTTTCATCGATCCTCAGGCCGTAATATTAATAATTTCACAACAAAACAATGATAATATTTTTGGGGGGACTGTTGCTAGGATTTTGGAGGTTTGAACCATTATCCCTTGTGTTTTTACACCATTTAAAATGCACACAGTCAGTATGGTATTAGTGGTTGTGGAGTAACAAGGCCTCCAAATGATTGTGTGTATTTGTTGTCGGAGAATAATTTAAGAAATATATTTTTTCCTCCAGATTTTAACTCTGAAAGGTATTGATTTAAAATACAATCAGAGCTGTGTGCAGCGATTCAAAGGCATTCTGTCTCTAATTTGTTCTTCCCCCCCCCCATGTGCTTAGTTCCTGGTGGAGTCGCTGCACTCGCGCCACGTGTCGGCCCTGCGGAGCACACCGGATCAGGGCAGCGAATCGGCCAATCAGAGAGAGCTCGCCCTGGACATCCTGGCTCAGATCGCACATGCTTTCGATTTCCCGGACCTCCACCGCTTCCTCACTGTAAGTCATATCCCAACACTTCACAAAATGAACACAGTGTACAATATACTGAATGCATTCTTTTGTGTACAGAGGACCCTCCAGGTGCTCCTACCCTACCTGGCAGCCAAAGCCAGCTCTACAGGCTCCGCCCTCATCCGTACGCTGGCCAATGAGCTGAAGGCAAACAGGAGAGAGATCCTGATCAACAACTTCAAATACATCTTCAGCCATCTGGTCTGCTCCTGCACTAAAGAAGAGCTGGAGAGGGCTTTCCACTACCTAAAGGTATTATAAATGTGACTAAAACGAGTAATATCTGTTGAAATGACGTCGGGAAAGGAATAAATAAACGATACAAAAGACAGATTTCATCATTAAAAGTCACTCACACTATAACTCATATCCTCCCAGAGTGAGACAGAGATTGAACTGGGCTCTCTGTTAAGGCAAGACTTCCAGGGTCTTCACAACGAGCTGCTGCTGCGCCTGGGAGAACACTACCAACAGGTCCACACACACAAATCATAAATCAATATTAGTCACATTTCAGTGTTTAATCCACTAATTTAATCCAAATTATGGTTGAATGGTTTAAATTTTTACGTAGGTATTTAATGGTCTGGCAATCCTGGCTTCCTTTGCCTCGAATGACGACCCGTACCAGGGTCCCCGAGACATCACCACTCCAGAGCACATGGTAAGAGTGTGCTGACTTTTTGTTGTTGGTATCCTCATGCATGTCTTTTTTTTTATAGCCTCCCTTTTTTCCCCTAACTTTTCTTGCTTCGATTGTGTGATAGGCGGACTACCTGCAGCCGAAGCTTCTGGGAATTCTTGCCTTCTTCAACATGCAGCTGCTCAGCTCCAGCGCAGGAGAGAAAGACCGCAAGAAGTTGGTGTGTGATCCACTACTGAAAAATAATTTGATATTTGAGAATGTTCTCAGTGAAAGAGTTCAGAGTTGATGCAGTCAATTCTGTTCACAGCAATATTGTGTCTTCTTCTGTCCACGGTAAATTACCCTTACTCGTTTAAGGTTAATGTTCTGGCTGTTTCCTGTGCAGGCTTTGACGAGTGTGATGGCTCTGATGCGGCTGATGGGCTCCAAACACATCAGCTCTGTCCGGGTGAAGATGATGACGACACTCCGCACAAGCCTCCGATACAGAGAGGACTTCCCTCTGCTCTGCTGCCAGTCAGTACACACTCACACACACCCCTTAAACAATTCAGCAAAATTATTCTACTTTCAGACTCCTGTGTCATTAGCTTGAAGCCCTGTGTGGCAGCGGGGTGTGGTTAGGGCGCCGGCTGCTGGAGTGGTAGGAGTGGCTCAGCCGGAGGCCAGACAGCTGATCGGGATCAGGTAATCAGGCACTGATTAAAGTCATGGTCGTAACCTGGTTCTGGGTTCTGTTGCTGTAGACTGGGTCCTGAGGAAGAACTGTCTCCACCTCCTACGCCAGACGAGAGCGACTAGCCAGCAAGAACGTTGTCAACGAGCTGTTCGGATATAAATATATTTTGTCTCAAAGTACCAGTGGTCCTTCCATCATTGGGAACCCAGGGGTGAGCCCGAACGCTCACACCCTGCCTCTGATTTGTGTTTTGATTCAGGACATGGGAGTGTTTTGTGAAAAGCGTGGAGCCGGCACAATTAGGCCCCCTGCTGAGTCATGTCATTGTTGCACTCTTGCCCCTGATCCCCCTGCAGCCCAAAGAAACTGCAGCTATCATCCGCTTCCTGATACTGGACAACAGGTAACACTCTCAAAGAAAAGTTTTAAAATGACCTCACTGTGCGTGTGCTGAAGTGCCAAATCTAATTCATTCTTGCTGGTTTCCAATGTTCACTCCAACATTTTATAACCTCAAAAGTAGCGTTTTGTTGGGGTTCTTTGTAGGGCTGAATGATTTTGGAAAATAATCTAATTGCGATTTTTTTCCTCAATATTGCAATTGCGATTTAATATGCGATTATTTTTTCAAGGTCCTCTTCTCATGTATTTTTCAACAAACACAAGCAATAAATCAATCGTGATTACAATGTTGAACCTCGTGAGGTAGCAACAGTAGCGAGGCACGTTCTGCACAATACCTGACGTTGTGCAGCATCTTCCTTTTTAAAGCCAAAATAATTCCACACAACTGACGTGCCGCCCCTCTTTGGTACCAAACTTCCAGCCGTGCACTCTTCTGACGAGCCTGAGGCCATTGTGCAACAGGTTCAAGCGCAGCGTTGACTTATTTCCCTGCCTGCTCGGCTTCGCTCGGCTCGCTTTCAAGTCACGTGACCAGTCAAATCGCAGCCTTTGCGGTTGGAAAATCTCATTTTGTCATATCGCGATATTATCGCAAACGCAATTAATCGTTCAGCCCTAGTTCTTTGGCACAGACAGAAAAAAGTACTCTAGTGATTCCAGACTCTGCAGTAATCTGGTTCACACAAATCCCCCACAGGGACGAAGTCAACGACTACCTCCATGAGATTTACTTTCTTCCAGACTACCCTGAGCTGAAAGACATCCACACTGTTCTGCAGAACTACAAGAAGGTCAGTATGGACAAGAGGATTAATACAATAATGAAGGATGCGGATGATGACGAGGATTATTAGTAAATGTCAAGGGTCTTAAGGTTGAAAATAAACACTAAGCAGTAATTCACACTGTCTGATCCAGCTGACAGCCAGCAGCAGTGACCTGGCCGCAGCGCTGCAGCTCTCCATGAGAGCCGTCCAACATGAGAACGTCGACGTCAGGATTCATGCGCTGACCAGCCTCCGTGACATGATGCACAGCAAGCAGGTACACAAAAACACACGGTCATGGAAAACCTGGAAGGGTCATGGAATTGTATACAAATCTTATATTTCTCTGTTTGTCGCTCCATGTTTGAAAAATGCTTGGCTAGTGGACAAATATGTTGTGCTTCTCTAATCATCAAAACTTGTTGTGTTTGTTTACTTTTATGTTGTGAATGATGATGGGAAATGTCTTATTGGTCTTCAAATCATTGAAAAGTTGGATTTTTGAGTGGCTTCTTGTCTGCACGTTCTAATATAATTGTCTACTATTTAATTACTGAATAGCGGAACTCCTACAGTTACATGTCGAGTAACTTTTATTATGTCCACTGTACCAGAATGATTCTTACTGTAGCTTAAATGTGTTTTGTCTCCTGTTACTGCAGGAGTGGCTGCTGCGTCATGTGTGTGCGAGTGAGGCGGTGGAGCCGGTTATCTCCAGCCTGGTCTCCGTGCTGCTGAAGGGCTGCCAGGACTCGTCCCCCGAGGCCAGGCTCCTCTGTGGGGAGTGTCTGGGGGAGCTGGGGGCTGTGGACCCTGGACGTCTGGACCTGTCACACACACACACGCATGGAGACCGCAACACCTTTGTGGTAATTTGTGGTGGAAGAAGCACTCAGATATAAGTGAAAGTAGAAAGGCAGAGTTTTGAATGTTTGACAGAGGATAATCTCCACCATATTGGAAAATATCTGTCAGAAACCAAATGTATTTTCTTTGCACAGAGTGGAGTTGATGATCCCAACTTCGCCTACGACCTGCTGACCGAGCTGACCAGAACATTTCTGGCTTACGCTGATGACGTGCGAGCTCAGGACTCTGCTGCGTATGCAATTCAGGTACTCGCACTTATACAAGCCCTGACTTCATGCTCCTACATTTGAGGGTGTCTCCTTTTTTTTTTAATGAATTGTCTGTAATATGTGCTTGTGTTGTTCCTGCACTGTAGGAGCTGCTGTCAATCTTTGAGTGTCGCGAGGGTCGAACCGACTCACCGGGGCGCCGTCTGTGGAGGAGATTCCCAGAGCAGATTCAGGAAATACTGGAACCACACCTCAACAGCAGGTCCACACACACACACACACACACACACACACACACACACACACACACACACACACTTAAATCACATATACACTCTGCTCTTTTCTACTAATTGACTCATACAGTTATTCATAAACTCAAATCCTGACATTATCTCTCCTCCCTCCCTATCTCCAGGTATAAAAGCAGTCAGAAGGAGGTCAACTGGTCCAAACTGAAGATGCCGGTGTATTTAAGTAAGAGAGGCAGCAAGTTCTCTGATTGGTCAGCCACCTGGGCCGGATACCTCATCAGCAAGGTTGCCAAACGGATCTAAAAAAAAAAAGTAGGGAAAAGCACTTATTTTTTGTATCTATGACAGCATAGTTTGATCTGTTATAGGTGAGACACGAGCTGGCCGGCCGAGTGTTCACCTGCTGCAGCTTCATCATCAAGCACGACTACAAAGTCACGATCTACCTGCTGCCTCATATTCTGCTCTACATGCTGCTGGGCTGCACCACTGCAGAGCAACAGGAGGTGAGGCAGATCAACAGAAAGGAATCCAGCTTTTGTCTCTTTTTTAAATGTGTAGATAATAATAACAAACCTCCTTCCAGGTAACACAGGAGATGCTGGCCGTGCTGACAGCAGGAGATGGGCAAGGAGAGGGCTGTGGTCAGGTGACGGCCTCCAGCCTATCACAGCTCAGCACTCAGACTGTTTTCAGTATGATATCTCACCTCACGCAGTGGAGCCGCTTTATCCTCTACTCCAGACCCAAACCCAATGGTAAGTAACGCCCAACATACACACAAGTCCCTCTGTTGAGTTTTCACTGCACACATCAGTGAGAGGGAAAAAGTGTTTGATTTAAAACCCTAAACCGTCTTGTTGCAGAGAGCGTGGAGTATCAGCGCGTGGTGGACTTCCTGAGAGGAATCCCTCAGGACGTTCTGGCCAAGGCCTCGCTGCGATCCAAGGCGTACACTCGGGCCCTCATGCACTTCGAAGCATACATCTTAGAAAACAAAGAGAACATTCAGGATCATCTCACCTTCCTGCAGGTCAGACAACACGCGTACACTCATTCAAATGGTTTTCTCTAGTGTCCTCATTTCCTCTTCTTTTTAAGTACGTTTTTTATATATATGTATTGTCATGGTACTGTTTAGAAACAATATGAATAAAGGTCAAGTTAATTGAACAATTTGAGTTACGAGCAGTCATGTGTTTCAGTAGTTAGACCTTCTTTGACTTATCAAGTTTATCAGTGTAAGCATAACCATTTCTGGTATTCTATAAAACTCAGTTTGAGACTGAAATGAGGACTAAGATAACAAACTTTTTCAAATCCTTTCTGAGAGGTAATGATCGTTAACCACTTTTTTTCCTTCTCGTATGATTGGCTGTTCCAGACCCTGTACGCTGCGATGCATGAGCCGGATGGAGTGAGGGGGGTCAACGCCCTGAGGAGGGAGGAGCCGTCGCTACGGGAACAGATTCTAGAGCACGAGAGCATCGGCCTGCTGAGAGATGCCACCGCCTGCTATGACCGGGCCATACAGCTGGAGTCAGACCAGGTGTGTACACACACACACACACACACACACACACACACACACACACACACACACACACACACACACACACACAGTACCTTATGTTACTGCCTTGCAATTTCTGCCTGCACTTTATAAATGATTGCTGATATTAGGATGAAAGCCTTTAAACACTAACCTAAAATACTACACTTAAACGAAGTGCGGTCAGCTTTTGTGTGTTATAGTATTACATCTGTCTCTAATTATTTCCCTTTTTCATAATTTATTTTGTCCCTTCTGTACAGATTGGTCACTATCACGGGGTGATGACCTCTATGCTCGGCCTGGGACAGCTGTCAACAGTCATCACTCAGGTCAATGGAGTCCTGGCTAACAAGTAAGACACACACACACACACACACACACTCGCACACATACTTTACACAGTGGCCCATATCACTCTTATGTTTTTGCTTTTAATTGGCTCATTTCTCCACCACTAATTAACCCGCAGGCTGTGTTTTATGTTCAATATCCTCTTGAGGTTTTCTTTAATAATGCACAAATGTATTTTATTCTTATAATATGTATGTCAATTAAGAGCCACTTAACTGATCTATTTATGTACACATTAAGGCACCAGTGGAAGTCTGAGCTGAACACCTACAGAGTGGAGGCAGCCTGGAAGCTGGGAAAGTGGGACCTGCTGGAAGATTATCTGAGTTCAGGTAAAGAAACACACAGACTGTCCTGAAAGCTGCAACATAGTGAAGCTTCTGTTGTAGGGCTAGAGAATCAAGCAGACTATTATCCTGTCAGCAACATACACAATATCTAATATCGCAGGAGGAGCAACATTTGATGAGGAGAAATGTGTGTCAAAAAATACTTGAATTTAGTATTTAAAGCAGCCTACAAATTGTATTCAACAGACTTTAAAAAACGTTGGCTTGGTTGAGATCCTCCAAATAAATATTCTTCCAAGGAAATGAAAACAAGGATTCAAAATAGACAGACAGACAGACAATCTTTTTTTTTTCATTACCATTGTGTCTCCAGACCTTCAGTCCAATACCTGGGGTGTGCGGCTCGGCCAGTTACTGCTGTCTGCGAAGAAGCAGGATGGCGAGACTTTCTATGAGAAGCTGAAGATGGTGAGGAAGGAGCAGGTGGTCCCTCTGTCGGCAGCCAGCTATGAGTGTGGAACCTACCAGAGAGGATACGAGTACATCGTCAGGTCTGTGGGACAACGTAATCTTCAAATCATTTTCGAGTCGATTCCTGGTTGTCAGAGATAATAACTGTGTGTGTGTGTGTGTGTAGGCTTCACATGCTCAGTGAGTTGGAGCACAGCTTTACGGAGCTGCAGAGGGAGAGCTCCTCCCTCAGCCAGCTTCCTCCTTATTTCACTGACCGCCTGGAGATGACCCAGAACTCCTTCAGGGCCAAGGAGCCGATCCTGGCCCTCCGCCGTGCCCTGCTCAGCCTCGGACCTCAGTAAGGATTTAGAAACACTTGTATTAAGATGTCGCTCCAACTTTCTCTGAGCTATTGCTCTTTACTCATTTACCACTTTTTATGGCTCCTCACCTGTAACTCATGTTAAGTTATTAAAATGAATAACCTATAAACATTATAGTGCCTTGACATCAGGGACAGTGCAAATGTCATCTCCCTGCATTATTTCAAGCTTCTGTGACTTTTTTGTTTACCGTTTAGAGCCATCAAAGGGCCAATAAAAGCTGTCCAAACGCCAAGTGTTAATCTAAAACAATCTGTGTAAATTTGTCAAGTCAAGGCCACTTCATAAATCACTCCCTGTGTTTGCTGCAAAGGCCTAGGAGCAAGGGGCTGGTGGGGGAGTGCTGGCTGCAAAGTGCCCGCGTGGCCCGAAAGGCCGGACATCACCAGACGGCCTTCAACGCTCTCCTGAACGCAGAGAACACAAACCTGGCCGAGCTGGTCACCGAGAAGGCAAAGTGGCTTTGGTCCAAGGTGTGATTCACTTAAAAATCCAACCAATATACAATAAGAAGCCAGTTGTCCTAAGGACTGTATACCATATCAAGCAGTTTGTTCTGCCTCGTGTGACTCGTTTTTGCATCTCCTTGTCTTAATAAAAATGTAGATATCTCTGCACAAAACTTCACTTATAAAACGTCTGCATTGATGTGTGGTCAGGGCGATGTACACGAGGCGCTGATCGTGCTGCAGAAAGGTGTGGCCCAGTGTTTCCCTGGCGATCAGCCGCTCACGGACCCTCGCAGCCTGCAGACTAAAAGCAGGGCCATGCTGCTGGTGGGACGCTTCATGGAGGAGACGGCCAACTTCGAGTCCAATGCCATCATGAAGGCATACAAGGTAACAGGCAGGATGTGAGATGTAGAGGGAATTAACAACTGAGGTCGTAATGCAAATATAATACTTTTACATTCATTATTTTAATGCAAACTAACCCAAACCTACCCTTTTCCACCTATTAAATTGTTAGAATTTCCCGCTTTTCTTTGCCTTGTGTGGAAATAAATGTAATTTCTTCAAGGCTCTTTCTGATGGGTGTTGATTTTTACAATTTTCTGACTTTCTTTTAGCCTAAGTAATGAACTAAATAATAAATAAAATGGTTTCTAAATGAGGCAATAACTCAAAAAACGTATTACTGTAGTTGCAACCCAGCTATAAAGTGTTTGTCGTTTTTTTTAAGGATGTGACAAACCTTCTGCCTGAGTGGGAGGATGGCAACTTCCACTTGGCCAAGTACTACGACAAAGTGATGCCAATGGTGACTGATAATAAGCTGGAGAAACAGGGGAACCTCATCCGGTACATTGTGACGTACTTTGGAAAGTAAGTTATTGTCTGAGACCCAGTCCTTTGGCCTGTGATAAAGCTGAGAAAATACTGTTACACCTGTCTTTCACCAACAACTCATTCATTTTGGGAATTGAAATCTGTGTCGTTTCCCTCGCAGAGCCTTGCAGTTTGGAAACCAGTACATCTACCAGGCCATGCCTCGCATGCTTTCTCTCTGGCTCGATTTTGGAGCCAAAGTGTGTGAGTGTGAGAAAGGTGGGTGGTCAGAAGCTACTGTAAAAGTGAAATAAAGATACACTCAGGGCAAAGGCATTCTTCCAGTGCCTGGCTGATTCACTAGCAGTTCCTACACCGTCAACGTGTAAGTTAAAATGTCCAATTAAAAGCAGTAGTAAAGAAGGAAATAATTCAGTTGTATATATTATTGATATTTATATTCAAAGCTCAATCAAGAACTAATCTGAACCTTCTTAAAATGATTCATTGTGAGCTCCAAATATGTTAGCGCATGTAAATAGTATCTACTCATCCCTCCCCCCCCCCCCCCCCCCTACAGCTGGCCGATCAGACAGGCAGATGCGACAAGAGCTGGGGAAGATCAACGCCGCGGTGAGCGAGCACTGCAACAACTTAGCGCCGTACCAGTTCCTGACGGCCTTCTCCCAGCTCATCTCCAGAGTCTGCCACTCCAGTGACGAGGTCTTCACCGTCCTCATGACCATCGTGGCCAAAGTCTTCCTGAAGTACCCCCAACAGGCCATGTGGCTAATGACTGCTGTCTCCAAGGTGTGTGTGTGTGTGTGTGTGTGTGTGTGTGTGTGTGTGTGTGTGTGTGTGTGTGTGTGTGTGTGTGTGTGTGTGTGTGTGTGTGTGTGTGTGTGTGTGTGTGTGTGTGTGTGTGTGTGTGTGTGTGTGTGTGTGTGTGTGTGTGTGTGTGTGTGTGTGTGTGTGTGTGTGTGTGTGTGTGTGTGTGTGTGTGTGTGTGTGTGTGTGTGTGTGTGTGTGTGTGTGTGTCATGAAGAACGTTTTTTTCCTTACCTACTCTCCTTAACTTGTTTTTTTATATCGTTTACAGTTGTACACATTCAAAACTCTTAGACTATATTTTGTGTGATTGATTGTCCAGATGTTTTAGCACTAGCATCAACTCGCATAACTACTTCCTTGCTTTTCTAAAAAATATGGCCTCATATTCACTCCTCTGTCGGTGTGGTGGTTGTTTTTTTTCAGTCTTCCTACCCCATGCGTATGAACCGCTGTAACCAGATCCTTAAGAAAGCAATAAGTCTCAAACAATCTCTGGACAAATTCATTGGAGACGCTAACAGGCTGACTGACAAGCTGCTGGAGCTCTGCAACAAGCCGGTACACACACACACACACACACACACACGTTTTATATGCATTCACATTGCACTATAAAGTGGCCTCGTTTAGTTTCAGCCCTTTGAAGGTTATCTAAACTATAGTCAATGAATGCAACATTTTGTTTTATAATGGAGTAATAAAACATGTGTTCACACTATGGCTTGTACTCTAGTGTAAGTTACTATTGATCTGATAAATGCATCTTGTTTAATAATACGTTTCAATGTATTGTTGAGCCTCAGCATGAAAATATAGCTGTTTACATTTTTCTAAAGCTCGCTATAAAATCTCTCAAGTGAATATTGACCAGCACATTTTATGGGATGATAAGATGAACATTTATTGATCTCCTTCAGGAATGGGTTTGCTTGCAGCAGTCAGTTAAAGTAGGCCAACAATACACAGATATAAAGGTTGCTGTAAATACATAGATCTGTGAATGTGTCCTACAGGTGGATGGTAACAGTACCACCCTCAGCATGAGCGTTCACTTCAAGCAGCTAAAGCGTCTGGTGGAGGAGCCCACCTTCAGCCAGATCCTGATCCCACTGCAGTCAGTCCTCATCCCAACACTGCCCTCTACTGGCGGGGCAAACCCAGAGCACGACGCCTTCCCCGGACACTGGGCCTACCTGGACAGCTTTGAGGACACTGTAAGAGACGGGGAAAGACGGGGGTGGTTGTTGTCATAAATATATTAGGAAGACGGTACCTGGTGATAAAAAGGGTTATTTTGAAACACGGTTATAAAGATCAATTTCAGGCACAGAGCAGAGCAGAGTCATAAAGCAACATTATCTGATTTTATTATCACAGAAATCTTCTTGAGGTTGTTTATGCCACATGTCTCTAACCTGTGTGTGTGTGTGTGTGTGAAGGTGGAGATCTTGGCCTCCTTACAGAAACCTAAGAAGATAAGTCTGAAGGGTTCAGATGGGCGGAGCTACACCATGATGTGTAAACCTAAAGATGACCTGAGGAAGGACTGCAGACTCATGGAGTTCAACTGCCTCATCAACAAGGTGCGGGATACTGTAGAACTGTACAATTTGTTACATCGGGAGTCATTGTAACATTTCTAAATAATGACTTGGTATCTTAAAAATGAAACAAAAAAAAGCGAGTATATTGGGAAAGTTTGTCATCAAGAAGAAAAAGAAGAGCAGCCTTTATTTTATCCCCCATCCCTTCAAAAGTTGATTTCTCCTTAGATTTTTCTAGATTTATTTTCTACCCAATACATTGGTAACTCAGCAGTGTTTATAGTGTGTGTACTTGCTCTGTGTGTGTGTGTGTAGTGCCTTCGTAAAGATGCAGAGTCGAGGCGGAGGGAGCTACATATCCGTACCTACGCTGTGATTCCTCTCAACGAGGAGTGCGGCATCATCGAATGGGTCAACAACACGGCCGGTCTTCGACACATTCTCACCAAGCTGTACAAAGAGAGAGGTACACTAGCACATCAAACACCTGCCAGCAAAATGCGCGTCGTGAAAATAAATACATTTGGTCGTGTGTGTGTGTGTGTGTGTGTGTGTGTGTTTGTGTTTTTCCAGATATTTACTTATCAGGCAAAGAGCTCAGGAAGCTTATTCTGCCAAAGACGGCCTCCTTTGAAGAGAAGCTACGAATCCACAAGGAGGTGCTTTGTGTTCGACACATTCCTGTATTCCACGAGTGGTTCCTCCGGACCTTCCCCGACCCCACATCATGGTACGACCCTACATGCAACAATTCACCGTTTCAGTTTTGGTACTGATTCGAAGTTTATGGGTGAAAAGGGTCCAGATCAATTTAAAAGATGCATTTAAGGTAAGGTTTATATTTGAACAATGTTATATGTTTGTACAGGTACAGCAGTCGCTCTGCGTACTGCCGTTCCACTGCTGTGATGTCCATGGTGGGCTACATCCTGGGTCTGGGGGATCGTCACGGAGAAAACATCCTCTTTGACTCCTTCACTGGCGAATGTGTTCACGTCGACTTCAACTGCCTCTTCAACAAGGTTTGTGTTTGCCTCAAATGGTCTCAAAATATTAACGTTAGCTTAAAATTGTAGAAATTTTTTGTATACATTCATTTTTCTGTTTGTCTCATCTTTCCCTGTATTTTTGTACTGCTGCTTCTGCCTTTCTCCATTAGGGGGAGACGTTTGACGTGCCTGAAGTGGTTCCCTTCCGTCTGACACAGAATATGGTCCACGCCATGGGGCCCATGGGCACAGAGGGTCTCTTCAGACAGGCCTGTGAGGTCACCCTGAAGCTAATGAGGGACCAGAGAGAACCACTCATGAGGTACATGCAAATAAATAAAGTACAAAGAAAAAACAGTTTTGAAACCCAGGGTTCGAAGCATAAACATACTTTTTAATTGAGGGTTTAAGGTTTTTATCTGTTCTAAACCTTTACACAGTGACTCCCTTTCAAATTAAACATTTCAATTTTTTATTTTCCTCCAAGTGTGCTCAAGACCTTCCTTCATGACCCCCTGGTGGAGTGGAGTAAACCAGCCAAAGGAGGACTTTCTAAAGCGCAGGCCAACGAGACAGGAGAGATCGTTAATGAAAAGGTGAGTGCAGTTTATGCCTTTCTCTTCAAATATGTTGACACGCCTTTAGAGCAGCATACATACTATAACATATACATGCCATATTTTGCCATAACTATAACTGTGTTGTCTATCTTTCACCCCCTTCTTCTCTGTCAGGCGAAAACCCACGTGTGTGACATCGACCAGCGCCTGCAGGGAGTCATAAAGAGCAGGAACAAAGTGCTGGGTCTACCTCTGTCTATAGAGGGACACGTCCACTACCTCATACAGGAGGCCACTGATGACAAACTGCTCTGTCAGATGTATCTGGGCTGGGGACCCTACCTGTAAAACATGCCTTAGTTTACAAATGAAAGGAAAGCATTTGGAATTCAGTCAGGAGAATTTAGGTCATTTTTTGTTGACTCCAATCATCAACGACTGTTTGTTGAAGACCTCGTTATAATGCAACCTTGTTTGTTCTAGTACTTTCTAGTACTTCCATTATTGTTAAATTTCCTGTTTCTGGAAGAAGAAAAAAAAGTATTTATTTCGATTCTAATAAAGAATGTGTTTTTCAGATTTCATGTTGTAGGTAAATGTGTCTTCTAATCTCTTAACCCTCCTTAGATTCTCTTTAGCAGTCAGATTGTTTTAATCCTCTGTGTGTGTGTGTGCGTGCATGCATGTGTGTTTGTGTCCTCTTTAGCATACCCAATCGTCCAATCAGCTGATCTTTTAGACAAGAGCACCAATTACAGTGAAGTGTTTGCTCTTGAAAGCCTTAAGAGGCTGGGAAAGCCTTTGTGAGTTTAACAGTGTGGGGTGAATAATGTGGAGTTTCTCTATGCAAGCAAGATTTGTGTTGTCTAGTCATGAGGTCAGATACTCAAACGCTCACTGTATTTTTTGTCATTACTTTTCTTATTTTTGTAAATGCCTGGCTGCTGTTTCAGCTTTCTTTTGGATAAGTCTTTGATGTTGTTTTTCTAAATGAGGAGCTTTTACCTGGATATATGGGCTATTTTTTTTAAGGATTTTAATGATTGACTGTTGTCTTTATACATGATGGCATATTGTTGTCGTGTCTCTTGGAACAGAAGTTGCATTGTGTAGATATATCACTTTTTAATGTATATTTTGTTGGGTCGCGTAGGCGCGTAGAGATTATGCTTTTATTTTGACAGGCTGTACCGGAAACTTGGCGGAATCTTTTTTGTGGTCATTATCGGAGATTTGAAATCATATTTCTGTCTTAATTTCACCCAGTTAAAGACATTTGTCAAATCCTACACTTTCATTAATTTTCTGCCAAACGCACTGGTATTCTAAGACAAAAACACGCAGCGGTGACGCTAGCATTTAAAGCAGCAAATTAAAAGCCCTACAAGGGAACTGAGATGACGGTACAGATAAACACCACGGATGTATAACGACTACATAATGTCTGTTGATGTAACTAAACAAAAAAAATCAGCCGATACAGCCAAACAGAAGCTGTAAACAAACAAACAAACACAGCCAACTCGTCAAAAAAGGAAGAAGTACTCCGCATGTCTCGAGGATAAACCCAGGATAACACGCAGGTGCCTGCTGCTGCACTTTGCGCCGTCTTCATGGGTTCGGTTGCTCGGTGATAACGGACCGTAATCTGACTGGAGGCTAGACGGTTGTTGCCATGGCGAGGTCAGCTGCTTGTTGCTGTTGTGGCTCTCTCGGCTTTTTATAGTCCTGCTGGACCGCTAACGTTCTGTAGGACAAACCAAAGACAGCGCGCGACCTTGAAGGACGTTGTCATGGATTTAACGCGGCTGGCTGTGGATGCGGGTCAGTTCATCAACCGGGCTGTTCAGGTAATACATGATCGGTAACGTAAAAAATAACTAATGTCACTCGTTATGATCGCTGTCAATTGTAATCTCACCCTAAAGGACGGTGTTAGGACACCAAATTACTGATAGCAGGTCCGTAAAACGATACTTTGAAACGTGAGTCTTAAGTGTCTTTGTTTTTCTGTGATTCCGACCCAGTACACGGAGGAGAGTCTTGGACAGGCGGAGAAAACGGGGTTGAACCCCGGGCTGGAGGAGCGCTTGGCCCTGGTAGAGTCCACCAAGACATGGACAGACCAGATCATCTCCCAGACTGAGGTTTTACTGCAGCCTAATGCAGGTGAAACACTGTAAAATATTATTGTTTTTATTCGTGGTATTCATTTTGTCAGCAGGTCCTGAAAGTATATGATGCATGAGAGAGGTTGGTTATTCCACAGAAATTCAGAGGCTGGTTAGCTCATATGTAAACCCTAATTTAAAAGGACCATAAAATACATCTATTTTTTAATTCATCTGTGCTAGCTTTGCCATATTAATGAAAGTTATGCTAACAAATATTTTACATTTAAAAAACATGTGTGTTATGTGAGAAACGTTTGATTACTGAGGTCTTATGAATTGATTAAACAATATATATTTTAATAGTAGATCTCAGATTTCATTTTATATCAACAGTATACATGTCATGCACACCGGTAAATATAAATCCATACCAGATGTTATTTCTACACTGGAAAAATAAATTGTTTTTATTATTTTCGAATATTTGTGTTACCATTTAGTGTTATCTAGTCTAAGTTATTTTTAAAAGCCGTAATGTGAATCTAAATAACCACAGAACTGTATTTTTAAACTGGACAAGTTGGACACACCTTATTTAATTTGAGTGTTTTTTATTATCATATTAACCTAAAAAAGTATGTATTGCACGTACATATGCCAAACATTTTGTTCTGATGAACACATCCTTATGGCTGCACCAAACTAAAACCAGTTTGAGACAAAGACGTGGGCTGTATTTCCAACAAATTGGTACTATACATTTACATTCTACTTTAAACCACTGAATGATGACTGTGCTGTTTGCCTCTGTTTGCCTTCCTACATTAGATACATCCCCTGTGTGCCCTTCTGTTTGCTTTGACTGTGATTGGCCTGTTCAGATGAATAGGGATGGTTGTTATTTGCCTCCATTTACCTCCGCTAATGGAATTATGAGTGGCTGTGGTCTGCAGTCTATCAAATAAGGGGGGCACTCAGATGCCGTAAAGTCAATTCATATGTTTGTTCAGCATCGGGGATATATTTGAAGATCGACCGAGGGGCTTTTAGTCTCTATGAACAATAATCTTTGTTTACTTTAGGATATACCTCATGGGCCTATTGCGAAGACCGGCAATTTGCATGCTGCCCACTGTTTCAGATTATATCAGATGTCAATGCTTAGCCCAGTAGAATATAGAAGCATGTTTAATTCATGCCTTGACAATATGTGTTTACAAGTGATTGGTATTTTAATTAACAGTGTTTTTTTAATCTTTCCATTATGTTTTTGACTTTTGCAGTTATTTCTTTCTTAATTGGTTCATTGTGCACAAAATATAAAAACAAATTCTCATTATTATTTAGAAAAGATTAAGCTAAATTAAGCTCCTGATCCTTGATGAACAGGAGCCCGGTTAGAGGACCGGCTGTATGAGCAGCTGGATTGGAGCGTGCCACCTCGGCCTCGTGCACATGAGGTACTGGGGGACCAAATGACCCAGGCTGGGCTGGAGATTGGATCCAACACACCCTATGGTGAGAACCCAGTAATGGGGAGGGTATTGTTCTCAATAATACATTTAATATGTCATCAGTAATAGCCAGTGTGTGTTCTTTAAGTAAGAACAGCAGTGTGTTTTGTGTTCAGGGACTGCACTGCTCAGGGTTGGAGAGACTCAAAAACGGTTTGGTGAGACAGAGAGGAATTTTGTCCAAAGCACTAACATCCACTTTCTCACCCCTCTGAGGAGTTTCACTGAGGGAGAATACAGAGCCATGCAGGTAACAGATACACACTCACACACATATACTCATTACCATTCTGATGGTTGGCATGTTATTCTGGGTAATTGCTTCTCTAATCTCTTCCTTTGTTCTATTGTTATTCATAGTTTACAAATTGTGTGTATATTTAATGGCACAATGAGTAGGATTTGCTTTAAAAAACAAACAATTTAAAGTCTCACACAAAAATAATCCCTCTCAATAAGCAGCTATGGCCCAATAGAAGTGTGTGGCGGTGTCTGCCTTTCCCTTTTCCTTTTTATTTGCTGTGTTCCTGACATTTCTGGGCTTCGCCCTCTATAAAAACATAGTCGCCTCATTGTAAACATTCATCAAATGGAAATCTAGGAGAATGACAGACGCATGCAAATTGCAGAGGAGACAAAATGAGAAGAATCTGAGGTAGACATTTCACCTGCTGTCGAAAACTGTTACACCCTGTTTGCAAACCACAGCCACCAAATCCTACTAATTGTGCCTTGGTGTGTGTTTATTATAGGATGAGCGCAAGATGTTGGTGAATAAGCGTTTGGACTTGGATATAGCTAAGACCAGACTGAGAAAAGCCCATGAAGCCGACAGAGAGGGCAGAGTGAGTAACCAGTCTTGACCTTCAATTTTACAGAAACCTTTAAGTTAATGAGTTTTCTTCAATACATTTATTATACTTGAATCAATTTAAAAACACACCAAATTCCTTCGGTTTTTTTCTGTCATACAGTAATTTTCTCATTCCACATTCCTGCTCTTCTCTTTGTCAGAACCTGAATGCAAACCCGTTGGAGGAGGACTACATGTCGCATGTCTCTTACATGTTCAGCTTCCTGCGGGTCAAATGGCTCAAGGTCAGCGAAGCTAAAGGTAACACGAACATTGACAGGCATGGCCGAAATTGCTGTTTGGTCACCGAGTGAGTCACTTTTCCTTCTCTGTCTCTCTCGCTCACCAGATGTGGGCTCAGGAAATCTCTCAGGTGAGTCCATGCTTATCGTTTCATGCACACAGGACCTGATACAAATATTCTTCATGCTGTAATAGGGTGACACTTTTTTAATAACACATTCAGGACATAAGCCCTTCTGGGAATTAGCTTTTGCTACAAAATTGGACATATCAGGAAATATATAAGTGGTTTTGTGTGTGTGTGTGTGTGTGTGTGTGTGTGTGTGTGTGTGTGTGTGTGTGTGTGTGTGTGTGTGTGTGTGTGTGTGTGTGTGTGTGTGTGTGTGTGTGTGTGTGTGTGTGTGTGTGTGTGTGTGTGTGTGTGTGTGTGTGTGTGTGTGTGTGTGTGTGTGTGTGTGTGTGTGTGTGTGTGTGTGTGTGTGTGTGTGTGTGTGTGTGTGTGTGTGTGTGTGTGTGTGTGTGTGTGTGTGTGTGTGTGTGTGTGTGTGTGTGTGTGTGTGTGTGTGTGTGTGTGTGTGTGTGTGTGTGTGTGTGTGTGTGTGTGTGTGTGTGTAGGCACAGATGGAGCTCAGTATCTGCCAGAGTCTGTTCGATCGACAGACAGAAATTACAGGACGAGTTGTGGAAGGAATCAGCAACACTCACGTATGTGCACACAAACACATACAGAATTCTGTCATATCTATAGTCTCTGTCATTCAATATCCCATCTATCTTGTGTTTTATGTGTCGTGTATGTTGGTTTCCCTTTTTTAAGACCAACCACATGCGGAGCCTGACTGACTTTGTGGAGGCTCAGTCCTGTTACTTCGACCAGTGCAACCAACATGCTCATGAGCTTCAGAAGCAGCTGGCCAGGTCTGTATTTATCTGCTTTACAACACCTACAGTTTTATATGAAGAAAAGTATAGGCTGCCTCCTTATTCTATTTCAATATAATGTCTGAATGAGAGTCCCGTTTTTTCCTAACTAGCAACCATTTGTAGACGTACAGGGGAAATGGTGATTTTGAAGCATCTCAATTTTCTGAACCCTTTGAGAAAACTCTACAATTTCTTCATCTCTAAAAAAAAGTAAGGTCACAAAACTGAACCTCATAAAAGTGTATTATTTGGGGTTTTTACAGGACACTGACGAAATGTCCTGCTAATGAGCTCTCAAGGAGTTAACAGACTTTTAGCCCATGAAAATAGGAACATGGTTTAAACTGTTCAATTCAGAAGCCAAACACCACTTCAAGATCTATGTAGTATGGCATGGGATCCACCTTTTTTTTTTTTAATTCTAAGCTATAACTCTGGACATCTGGTCTCCGAAAGAACACAAGACTACTGAGAGCAGTTTTAAAAGCAAATGAATGTATTTCGCAATAATGACTTGGTTATGATTTTGTTTTTTCTTGCAGCATCCCAGCAGTCCTCTGCTCCAATAACTGGCAGTTAGCAATTGGTAATGAAGTAACACAGCCGTCTACAAACAACCATGTAGCCAATGAGCCTGTCAGGTTAAATCAGGTCAATTCAGTTTCCATAGAAGTTCACAAAAACCCAGACTTCAGCCAGGATTCATGGACTGCAAATCCAGCAGCCTCGACTGAAAAAACTACAGCTTCCATTGTAACCACACAGCAAAATAACAATTACAACAACAACAACTTATTTTCTGATGGGCAAGCGACCAGCCACTGTTCAGCCATCAATCAAGAACTTCATCATGTCACTTCAGCTAAAATAACAAATGATGGAGGTACTGGGACTGCAACAGTACCCCCTCATCTCACTGGAAATGAGACTCACAATGTGAATGCAGTAGACAGTGAGACCGCAACAACTGCTGACATGACAACTGAGACTTTAACCACCAATGGCATGACAGCTGAGCCTCAAACCGCCAATGAAATTGCAAGGGAGCAACCCACCATTAACGGAGAAGATGTCCAGGAGCCATCAGCCATTCAGGATGTGGATCAGTAGCTGGGACTGACTTTAGACTGAACCTTGAGCTGATTTGAATCGGTTATAATTAGCAATCTTCTCCCAACAATCCGAGATTACAGTACAGATAGACTATCATTCAACAACATTAATTAATCCCATAGGGAAGATCACGTGGACTGGTTGTAAACGTGCTTCTTTTTCTAAACGTGAGATAGTGCCACAATCATTTTAGCCTTTAACCATGTTCATATATTATTCATGTTGTATGCAAACGATGACTGTTGTGTATCAGTCACCTCTCGTGGCAATGGCTTTGCTATTCTGGACTGAAAAAGTTGTTTTCAGACTCTTATTTTTTAGATAAATAACCAAACTAATGAAGCTTTGTGCCAAGTGTAGATTATCATTGTGAAAACATTGATTCTAAGTGAATCTGTGTGTTTGTTTCCATGTCCATCAGTGACCCATGTGCACACTGTCGCTTGTGTTTACAGCTTTTGCAAATCTCTTACACATTTAAGGAGAAGTGTGGTGTATCTGTACGTGACTCTGCCACCTCTTAGCTCTTGTTACTGCCAGTTGAGCTCATTTTCCATCTGAAACATGTTACTTACATGTGTTTGTGACTCTGGGGAGGCGCCAAACACCACGCTGAACTGGACCTTTATGCTGCAGCATGGGTTAAAATATGTTGCCTCATGCACAGTCTGGGTGTTTCCCCTCACACACAGTCAAATCAAAATACTCTCTTTTCCCCTTTTACCCCTTTAGGTGAAGTTTCCAAGTCCAGATGTTGTTCATTTTCTTTGTGAGGGCAGCAGGGCTCTACTGTGGTGTGAGTTCGCTCTGGGGACCCGGGATGGAAACGCACACATTAATGTAGCAATGACCCTACTGATGTAATCATGAATCAGCTCTTTGCTCTTTGTCGCAATACATTATAGATGTGTGTGTGTGTGTGTGTGTGAATGCATACTCACAGTTGTAGTTGCTGCCAGTTCTAAAACTGCGTGTCCATGCAGTCATGTTGTACGTTGAGCTGATGTCAGCGTAAGGTTTGATTCATGTAAAGATGTGGAAATAAATATGCAAACAGTGAGGTCATTATAATCCAAGGCAAGTGTGGATCTTTTTCTCTCCGGTCGAGGCGTTTCTGTCATTTCCTCGCCTTTAACTAGTGCTATTTCTTACACACACACACACACACACACAATCATTTCCCTGTTGAAGTCTTGATCATGCTTCCCGGACCAAGACCAAGTTATATTTGAAAAATATTTCTGACACTGTAATGCTCGGCTTCTTTCATTGATTGCATTATTACTAACATTGTATCAACCGGATAATTGGGTCAGATGGTGTGTGACATTCACCACAACCTTTGCACACACACTGAAACACTAATCCCATGTGTGTGTGTCATGTATTTAGCTCCCATTTCACCACCGCTTTCCTGTCTGTGGCTGTATAAACGGATTAGATCAATCCAGCAGCAGTTATGTGATATTGATCCGAGTACGGTCAGCAGACTCTCGGTTCAATAATGCCTTTATCACGTCGCTATATCAGCGATACATTTCAGAGTGGCCTCACAGGGGGCACAGCCAGACCTTAAAGAACAGATTCAATAGTGTTTCATTCCTGTGACTGTCCTCTTACTCAAAACCATTTTTTTCATTTTTTTTAATATCCGGTACAAATCCTGTCTGTCAGCAGATGCTGCAGCTGTCTCTCTCGCTCTCTGTCTCTGGTCTTGTTGTGGTTTCCTTCTCATCTGTGATACAGGAAGGAAGAGAAAGCAGAAATCATGGTTGAGTGAGTTATGAATGCAGAAGGGAATTGGGAAATTTGTAATTATATTTGGCTTTGTCGTTTCCTCTACCTGACGAGCAAAGACACAGACTGAGAACATTTCTATGTATAGGTAGACATATGTAGTTATTTCTTATTCAGGTAACATTAACCTGGTAATTCTCAGTGATGTTAGGAAGTGAACGGTTTTGCTTTGGTTAGAAATCTCCATCTGTGACAATATCCAGACTCCAAAATAGGTAAACACTGTGCCACTGCATTCATATTCAACAAATCCCTATATTTTTAATAATACATTTTATTTATGAGCGCCTTTCAAAGGACACCTTACAGAGCATAATTAGGAACAAGCAACAACAAAGGTCAAACAGTAATTCCAGACTTAAAAAAAACTCTAGAGTAATTATGGTTCAGAGTAGGCCAGTTTAAAAAGCTGGGTTTTCAGTCAGGATTTGAAGATTGAGAATGAGTCCATATTGCGGGATGTGTTGTGGGAGAGAGTTCCAGAGACGGGCGGCAGAGTGGCTGAAGGCTCTTGACCCCATGGTGGTCAATCGGGCAGAAGGTACAGTGAGTTGGAAGGCAGAGGAGGATCGGAGAGCACGAGAGGGAGTGTAGGTGTGGAGGAGTTCAGAGAGATATGGAGTTACAAGAGTATGAAGGGCCTTGAAGGCGAGTAGAATTTTTTTTAAGTCGATGCGGTATTTAACGGGGAGCCAATGGAGTTGTTGAAGAACCGGAGTGATATGATCCATGGAAGGAGTTCTGGTGATGATATAGGAGGCTGAGTTTTGGACCAGTTGGAGCTTACGCAGAGATTTTTTGAGGAAGACCAGAGAGGATGGAGTTGCAATAATCAATACGGGATGTAACGAAGGCGTGGATGAGAATGGCGGTGCTGTTGGGTGTGAGTGACGGGCGGGGACGGTTAATATTGCGGAGGTGGAAGTAGGAAGATCGAGTAATGTTGGAGGATTTAATACATTCCTCAAACTAAATGCCTTGATATTTGTCTCAAGTAATTTATCTGGTCTTTCCCTGACCTGTAATAATATCTTTATGCTTCCTTCAAACATTAGACACAACGTTGGTTTGGATTTATGTGCATTTAGCAAAAGTTTGAGATGGGTGACTGCTAAATACAAAAGGCTGAAGTTAATGTGTTGCATCTATGCAACAAGACCCCTAGGGATACAAAACTGTATCATCTGAAAAATAATGTATATTATTATATATTAATTCCATTTTCTTTAAAGGCTAGTATATTTATTCAAAGAGGTACAAATGAGGTACTCCGTTCAGTACAGTAAGCCAGTTTATACTGAGCCCATTGACTTTGACATATATACAATTCTACCTGAGAGATAATTGCCAAACCTGCAGTACAAAGCTATTCTTAGCTCAGATACCTACTATTTTGAATCCTAACGGAGCTCCCACTACACTGTTATAATAACATAGCAACCAATGAATGCACCATTTTAACATCATTAGACACCATTAGAAGTCTGCTATATTCTTACAGTATGCTGTATTTCGATCATGTCTCCATGGTTTCTTCCCCTTACCTACATATTGCGGCAATAAAAGGGATACACCCAGTTCTCATTAAAACCGGCCCGTGTTGGCAGACTTTGCTGTGTTAATGTTAGTTTGCGGTTTATTCATCAGTAAAGTCCTGTTGCTGTTTTTAGCCAATGAGGTTTTGCAACACCCAGTGTCCTAGCTCAAGAATCTGTGTTTACGTCAGAAGAAAACAGGCGACGGCATCTTTTTTCTTTTCTAATCCTCTCAGGTTTGAATTTAATGAGAGCTAATACACTAGAAATAGTCTCCCTTAATCCACATTTTTTCCTCTGTCTGTGTCTTTTAGCCTCTCCATCTTCCTCTCTCAGCTATGCTTTGCCAATCCTTCATCAATCATCACTCCTCCTCCTCCTCCTCCTCCTCCGCCTCCTCCTCCTCCTCACTGCCAGCTGGGAGTGTTATTTCTGACAGCTACAATGTAGGTATGGTGTGCAGACCTGGGTGGTAAAAAGTGTCTGGTGGCTGCTGATAAATGTGGTGTCTTATGGAGTCATGATCCTGACCCAAATAGAAAAAAACATGCCTCAGATGGGCACCAATGAGAACATGAGGAGTTTTAGCAACTATTTCTAACATGCAAACACTGAATTTTATATAACACCTACAAGTTATATTATATAAAAAAGTATTGCTTTCCTAAGGGGAATTATTGCATTTCCTAGTTTCCTTATTTCTCCTAATAATTGCATGTTATGGAAGTGGGCCAGGGAACACACACAGGTGCTGAGAGTGAGGTACTTTTGCTGCCACAATAAAATAAAAAATCTATTTTTCCTTCCTTAACTTTCCTCACCAACTATCCTTTCTTTTTCCAACACACTTTATGCCATTACGTCCCCTGCAGGTGCTCTCTTTTCCTGAGATAAACCTGCCAGTTTCCACTAGAATAAGTCCCTCTGCTCCAATTACAACCAGCAAACAGGTAAAAACAAACATAGTTACTGCAGACATGCTGGCATCTGCAGGGGAAGCTCAGTCTGGGGGTCTGCAGAGAGTACAAAGGTCAAGGCTTTTCCTCTAACCTTGATACGTCCTACTTCTGCTACATAGCGCTAACACCTGTTGACCAGAGCCCTTTGTCCATAAGGAAGGATAAGGTCATTTGGCCTCACTGAGAATTCAATAACCCTTACTTCTTCCGTGTTGAGTACCTAATCGACCAGGCCAGGCCACCAAATACAATCACATCCAGAAAAAATAAAACGTTTTCCAGAGTTGCTTTGCAACCAAATGTCATTTCAATTGCTAAAAACATACTTCATATTGGGAGCTTAAATTACAATCAAGTCTGAAATGTTGCAATTTATTTTGGTAAAGGGATCTGGTGCAGAGCACAGGGAGGGACACTGACTCACCAGCTAAAGGTTGAAAAGGCAGACACACCTAGAAAGAGTGTGTGGATTTAAATGTCCTGTGAACATCATGTAAACTATGACGGACTCTGACTCCGTAATACATTACACAACAATGGTATGCTTCTAGCCATAACTTAAATTTGGAGAGGTCATTAGAGTTTGGGCCATTTATATTAAAGAAGCAAATAAGTGTTGTTGTATATAACATCTATTGTGTATTTCTATATAGTTGAGCTTCATAAATAACTGTTAATTTTTCAAGTATTTAAGTACTTTTTCCTTTACTTCTACTACTGCTGAAGTATGTTTTTTATCTGTGATGTTTTCATTTTAAAACAAGTATTTTATTTTGTAGAAAGGTGTAGAAAAGTCATTAAACCCTGTTATATCAATTGTGAAGCAATATCTATCTAAAGTTTGATACCTTTAGCTAACGTTATGCACCATAAGCTCCTGAACAAATGAGGCTGTGCAGTAGAATGAAATGTTTCTACTTAAAAATGTGACTTAGTGTTGCTTCAAAGGGTTAGGGTTCTCCCCGTGTTAGGTTTATTTCGTCCTACCTGGTGGGTATTTTCTCCCTCCATGTTTTTCCACTTTTTCTGTTTCCTCTCCCCCATCATCCCATTTCATCCCCCCAAGCTTTCACTGTGTCACTGCAATGCACCCTCTCTTTCCTCATAATGCCCCTATTTCCCACTCAGTTGACTTTTGACATATTACCTCCACTGAAGCATTACTCACCCAACCTCCCCAGCACCCCCTCCTCCGTCACACCCTCCTTAACTTCCCTCCTTCTGAGTTTATAAGTCAGCAGCAACAGTTGGCTCAGTGTAAAGAGCTGTACATATAGTGAAGGGGGAGAAACTGGGTGACATCTGATATAAACTCTTCACACTCAGAGCTTCATCATGCTTGTGTTCGGGATGTGGCGTGTGCTGTGTGTGCTTGGGTTTGTTGGTGCATCCTTGTGTGTGAATGAAGTAGAGTTTGAAGGAAACTTTGCAGACAACTACGACAACGAGATCTCTCAGGATCAGCATGAGGGTGAGTTTTGTTTATTTGTCCTTTTGTGCAATATCTTTGTCTGCTTGTTTCAACAAATGGCTCATTGTGAATAATTTGTCCTCATCCGCCATGCCTGTTTTCATTCAGACGATAAAATAAATCTTATGTGCTTTGAAAAAGAATTCATGAACACACTTTGATTTATTAACTTTGGGTATAAGTAACAGGGTCCCGCAGGGGCCTATACTTGGTCCTCTTTTAATCACTCAATACGTTTTTATTAAATCATCTTAGCCAGTCCACATTGTCATGTATATTCTCATGCAGATGAAACCATCTTAAGCCTTTATAGAAGAGACTTGCGTTGTATATTATTTATGTGAAAACCTTTAATGGTAAAACACTATTTGCTCTCTCTCATATCAACTGAAAAAAGACTACATCCAACGTCATGTCGGGGGTTGATTTGATTTTAGATCCAAAGGAGAACCATTTTAAATATTACTATTTGTAATAAATTACAAAAAGGGAAATGCATTGCTAAATTAAAATGCTTTTATTTCTACAAACTTTGTTACTCATTCCATTTTAAAGTATTTAACACCCCTCCCTTAGCTTTTTAAAAACTTACATACAACTAAAGTTAAAATGATCTGAAACCTGACATTAAATGTACTCTATATTGATGTTTTCTTAAAGTGCATTTAAAATACATGTATTATATTATGGGAATGTATAACTGATGTATCCCTATTGTTGTTGTACAGGACAAACTCCAGCAACACCATGCCAGCTTGCAGATTTCTCCCGCTGGGACAAGCTCTTCATTTCTCTGGAAGACTCCCACATGAGACAGAACATGCTGCTGGAGTCTCTGGAGCAGTGCTGTGGAGGGATGGTCTCTCTCAGGACCCAGGTGGACAAACTGGCTAAGGGGACATGTCATCAGTGTGTACCAAGCCTGGAGTCAGTCTGCGGGGCGCAAGCCGATCAGACAAGTGTTAAGCTCCAACAAGGCTTGCTGAAACTCCACAATGAGGAAGCAGAGAGGGAGAGGAGGTTAAACACTACCTTGCACCAACTCATGCACATCGGCCATGACAGTAATGCCCGGCTGAAGCGACTTGAGGAAAGTAGAAGCGTCTCAGGAGCTGCAGGCAGCAGGATGGGGCACCAACCAACACCGAGACCCGGGGGTTTAGGGGCATTAATCGGCCTGGGGATGAAGCCATTCACATCTGGAGTGCAAGAGCAGGAAGTGACTTCTCCAATGGACATGGCCACGATGGAAAGGGCCCTGGTTGCCATAGCAACAGAGCTTCAGAAAGTTCACCTGCAGCTGAGCAGTGTAATCGAGCAGGCGGGATCACTCAGGAATAAAAGAGGGGACACATGATTCGCCCAGAGGGGAAAAATGAAATTAGAAATATGACTGGGGACCCTCCAGTGGTAATGTTTTTGCACATGCTTGTTTTATTAATGTTGTTTTTAAACTCTTATTATGTAAGCTTGTTTTTGTCTGATGATAATGAATCTAAATGTACCATAAATGTAGTGGGTTTACTATAAAGAATAAAAGCTAATTAAACAATCTAATCAGCCTCATGGAAAGGTTTCCTCCCTCCTCCCACTCAGTCATTTTTAGAACCAAAGGCTCGTGCGCACGCCCAACACTTTAATTTGTCAGTGCATGTGTTTTTATCCTTTCGTGCACGTGCCAGAGTTTACACCACTGCCTCACTGTCAGCGTAGATGTGCCTCAATGCAGGGCTTGTCTTCCTCTCATTAGTTGCTTTAAGAGTGTCTGAATGCAAAGAAACCACAATTTACAATGCTCAGGGTGTTTATGATTTGTGAAACCCTGCCAAAGCTATTCCTGGCACAACACACACACACACACACACACACACACACACACACACACACACACACACACACATTAAGTGTTCTAATTTCTTGCGGACTGGAGGTTCTTGCTATGTATTTAGCAGTTTCTGTGTGGTGGTCGTTGGTCCCAGATCGCCTCGATCGAGTTATTTTTTGGTTTTGAGGAGTTTTATTAGAGCTAGAGAGGAAATGATTACATGAGAAAGCAGCAAAAGGAGGAAAATGTGTTTAAAACTGAGGGGGGAGAATATTATATGTGAGAATATTAGTTTGTAGCTGGTCAGGAAAGTACTGATTTGAAATGTATAAAGTGGCCACAGGTTTGTTATGTCAGAGTTTAACCTGCAGAGTTACTTGTTACTACAGCAGTCAGATAGATATAGAGGGCTTAAATAGTATTGAGTAAATTATAACACATAAAGATTGAGTGACTGAATGTACATATTGCACAAGTTGGAAAAATGGAGCAATAAAGAGTTTTTGAATTCGGCTAGCCGTCTGACATCACTCCAGTATATTCACTAATGAAAGGCTTACAACCATGGCATTAATGTATACTTGAGCCCATGTGTGTGTGTGTGTGTGTGTGTGTGTGTGTGTGTGTGTGTGTGTGTACCTTTTCTTATAAATGTGCAGCTGAGCTGAGACATACGGCCTAGATCTGAAGGTTTTTTTCTGGCCTTTTTCTTAAATGTCACACCTAACAAGATGCAGTAACAAGCTGTCTCATGTCAAGACTTCCTACAACCCCTGTGTCATCCTGGTATCCAGCATGCACACACCGTACACTTCTCTGTTCAATGCGGGGGCAATTGTGTTCATGAGCCGTCTCCATCTGTGCAGTTTGTGTGAGGATTTTAGTGAATGGAGGCTTAGTCATGTCCTCTCATTCATTTTTTAGCAAAGAAAAAGAAAGCGGGAGGCTAATGCTGAGGGAAAATAGACGAGAAGAGGCAGAGAAAATAAGAATGACAGTGCTTCTGTGTCTGACAGGTAGTTATCAGAGGTAATGACTGCTCCCCACACACGTTTTTATCTGCCAGCTGGCCAGAAGCAGCACAATACCCAACCAACGTCAGCCTCCCTTTCTGCCCTGGCTTCCTCCTCTTTCATCTCTGTCATCTGCCATCTCTCCTTTTTCTCTCCGGCTTCTTATCTGTATGCCAATCCCATCATCTTCCCTCTCTCTCCCCCCATTTATCTTCCCTCTGATTATGTGTCTTGCTTCTCTCTCTTGCCTCCCATCTCCTGTGTTTTCTCTTCCTTGCCAGCTTCTAAATAGATGTCGTCTGTACTTGGCCAAACCTCAGCTGGCTGGTTAAAGTGATTGACATTACAGTGTTGTGAAATGTAGCCAATATATTACACATACAACAGAAACACACACACACACACACACACACACACACACACACACACACACACACACACACACACACACACACACACACACACACACACACACACACACACACACACACACACACACTCATCAGGAGGTGAGGGACTGATAGAAAAGTGCATTGTATTCATCAGAGAGTTTTAATGTCACGTCACATAGTCACTATAACACACAGCACAATATCGGCACTTTCTCAAAAGCAAAGAAGACAATACAAAATAGATTAAGCTCCAATAAACATTTAGCAGTCTCTTATTTACACTTGAATGATCTCATGAAGAGGGGGAGATAAGGAGGAGTTGTGAAGAGGTGAGATATGTCTATTTGATGGGTGAGTCCAGAATCTCCTCATACTCCTCCCTTTGACGCCGTCCTCCCCCACGAGCCGGGAGCAGCTTTATCGCCACAAGCCAACCGACGCTCAGAATGACCATCACGTTCCCGACGACCTCCGGCGCAGTGGGAGCCAAAGGCAGCACGGCCAGATGCAGCAGCATGGCCACAGGTACCTCCAGACTCTGAGAGGCAGACACCAGAGCCGGATGGAGCCGGGTGAGGGCGTGTGTCATCCCCAGGAAGGCTGCGACCGAGCAAGCAACCAGGCCCAGCACCAGACCCCAGGCTTCAGCACTCATGGGCCAGGACCAGCCCTCCTGAAGCAGAAACAAGGAGGCCGGGGCGAGCAGGCAGCCCGTCCAGCTCACTGCGAACAAAGCTGTGCCCACTCCCACCCTCTCCTTCAAGGAGCGATACCCCACCAGGGCCAGAGCCATCCACAGCCCCGCAAGAGCCGAGAGAGACCAGCCGAAAGCACCCCTCCAGAACGTAACCGGGTCAGTCTGTGAATCTGAATTGCTCTCGTCTGCCGTGGGAAGTAACACTAGCCCCAAACCACAGAGTCCTGCCACTATGGTGATCCCATCAGCCAATCCCAGCCTCTCCTCCAGGAGCAGGAAGGCCAGGATCACCGACAGCGCGGTGGTCGCCAGGCGCCAGGTCGTCGTACCATCACCAGGGGAGACGAAGGTTAGGGAGGCGTACGCGCAGCAGAGGGAGAGAGAGTAGGAGACGCCATAACAGAGAAGGCGGATTCGGTAGCCCTGCGGTCCCAATGGGTTCTCCCCCCTGTGCAGCGGTACCGCCACTGAGACAAGCTGCACGATGGACCGAACCAAAAGCAGAAACAGGGGGCCCAGGCTGAAGCTTTCAGAAGCCACGCGGGTCAGAACAATCAAACAGCCGTGAGCCAGTGCCGCGCCCAGCAGCCCCACCCAGGTGAGTCGGGATGCAGACACAGATGCCTCCCCGAAACTTGCCAGCTGTTCCCCAACGCCTTTCCCAGACACCTTTGCTGCTTTGGCTCCCCCCTCACTCCCTTCTGCTCCCCCAAGAGTTTGAAGTTTGTTACTCGTGTCCTTTTCTTTGGAGCCGAACAAAGTCAGACGCCACTTCCTGCTCTCCGTCAGCTGCTTCTTGTCTGACGTCTCCTCTAGGAAGGAGCCAAAGTCCTCAAAAGAGGGCGCGTCATCGTAGCCCTCGTCCCCCGGTTGAGGGAAGTGTGTGTGTACTCCAGGTTGAGGGGAGTATGGGGCGTGTGTGGCGTATTTGGCTGTGACGGTGTGAGGGTGGATCTTTACTCTCTTCTTGGAGCTGTTCAAGAGGTGAGTGGACTCCATTTTAAAGCTGCAGCGACGGCAGGCACCTGCGAGGAAGGAGGAAGGACACTTTTAGAGCCACA
Organism: Eleginops maclovinus; assembly: GCF_036324505.1. Classification (NCBI taxonomy): domain Eukaryota; kingdom Metazoa; phylum Chordata; class Actinopteri; order Perciformes; family Eleginopidae; genus Eleginops; species Eleginops maclovinus. The sequence continues at coordinate 18,046,143 of NC_086367.1, forward strand.
TACAGGATATATTTTAAACTCCTGCAAATCCTTTCTCCGCTTTCTCCATCACGCTGTCCCTCTCTGGGATGCTGCATCATATCTCATATATCTTTAATATCCAGGATAATAATAGCAGTGACTCACATCTTTCCATGGGCCTGCGTGTTTGGTACAGATTGTGCGCAAGCTCTGCCCGTCACCAGTGTAATTGTTTTTCTCTGTTTAATGAGAGTTCGCATTAAGTTCATATTAGCAGAATCATGCAGAGCCATAATGGCAGGAAACCAACTCTATTATCACACCCTTAGTCTTAATGGATAACCTGACCTTCAAGGGTTGTCAGAGACTGTTTGCAATGTCAGTTACGTAAGCAAGAGCTTCCTGCCTCATTTGGCTGTTATCTCCCTCTGTCTCTGCCAATATATTTCTCCCCTTTTCTCTTGCCTGAGGCTGTATATTTAAGCAAGGAGTATCAGAGGAAGAAGAAGTGGTATTGAAAATTTCAGAACATTAGATATGTCCGTTTTCACATAAATAGCATTTATATGAAACCTATGTGCACATTATGTCTAATCTAATAACTCCCTTCTCCTTTATCTCCCTCCCCGTCTGTAATTCATTTCTCCATCTCTTTAACTTTTCCCTTCAAGGTGATGCTCCACGGATGACTAACTTTTAACTGATGTAGTAACAGCTCTCTGCAGCAGACTAATACGGCGATGCAGGTGCTGTATACGGCCCACACCCACTGCTGCATTTCAGGTTGTAAAACCCTCAACACAGCACTGGTTTCTCTGGGAAAGGGGAATACTTTCCAATTGCGCAATGTTTATTCATGCAAAGGCACATGAAGCTAAGTGCTCAGTTATTAGCTTGGTATACCTGAATTCACACACTCAATCTAGCATGTTCACAATGGCAATGCTTACATGCTGATGCAGGTATGTTCACTATTTTCCTATACTAGAACGATGGTGTAAGATATTTAACACAAAGTACTGCTGAGGCTGATGGTATAAATGGATAATAAAATGAGTTTTGAAGGTATTTGTTTACAAAGTATTGAACGCAAGGGGGGAAAAGGGAAAATGGATATCTATTTCATTGCAACATGTCCAATAGTTTAACACACACTCAAAACCGCAAAAGTCAACCCCATGATGGCACTATAAGAAACGATTATCAGAGTATGACTGCAGGCTGAGCAGAAAGCAGGTATAGTTGTGACAGCTCACTGCTGTCTCTCACTTCGTTGGTGGTGCAGTCCTTTTTGATTAGGTATAGGAAACGGGGAAAGCTGTGATTTAGTGGCTACATGTGTGGCCTTTACTCTCTCTGGAAGTGTGAAGTTGCTCCTTTAATCAGCCTGAATTGCCCTGTTACAAGTCACAAAGCGAGAAGGGTCATGCTGTGAGTGCTGCTTAGCAAATAGCTCATGAACTATTACAATAATGTTTTAAAGGACATTGTGCTGATTTTCAATTGACTCCATGCTAAAATGAAGCATGAATCAGGGTTGAATGAAAAATGTGTCAAACTTTCATCCTTGCACAGCTCGCTGAATAAAATGAATGAGTTTACACAGATGACATTTGAGAGGATCTAGTCATTTACTACCACCAACGGTTGGATGACACCCAATCTGCGGCTCTGTGAAAAACACAAAGAGTATAAAGAGGCCCGGATGTTCCAGTCCGACTCCTCTCAGTCGTAGTATTTACTGATCAGGATTGATGCAGCTTGCCTCTGCAATGCTGCTGCTACTGCTAGTTCCACAATGCTGCTCTCAAAAGCTTGCACACCTTACACAACATTAAAAAAGAACCACTATATCCAAACCTAGACAATGTGAAGAGCTTGTCTTTTCAGATCATGCTCTTCAGAAATATTATAACCTGCACACTTTCCACCTTGTTTATTGACATTTATCTTCTTGTATTTCTAAATTGAAAATAAATACATGTTTTTTGGCTGTTTGAAGGCAAGTATCTTTATAAATAGAACTCCTTTACTGTGTGTGTGTGTGTGTGTGTGTGTGTGTGTGTGTGTGTGTGTGTGTGTGTGTGTGTGTGTGTGTGTGTGTGTGTGTGTGTGTGTGTGTGTGTGTGTGTGTGTGTGTGTGTGTGTGTTAAATAGTGGGCGTCTGTATGAGAAGGGAGATTTTATTGTCAAAGTTATCAAAATTCCTCACTGATAACACCAGAGGGTTGACGAACACACACACACACACACACACACACACACACACACACACACACACACACACACACACACACACACACACACACACACACACACACACACAATTAATTGTCATTCATTCATAAAGCACCAAATATCTGCTGGTCCTAATACTGTATGGCACCTGCACGGTTAATGGTTCGATACCCGCCCCTGCTACGTATAGAGTCTTTTTAAGCGTCCACCAACAGCATGTTTGCGTATGATTGTTTAGTCTACAGTGACAGCCCGACCCGTGACCCAAGATGAATTCTTGAATGGACATACGCGCGCGCTCGCTCACGGCACACGGGAGCTCAATCAATGAGCCCCGGTTGAGTCCTTCCCAATTAATGACCTGCTTTAATTTGGTGTTATTGCATTAAGTCGTTGAATCAATAAATCGACGTGTGGGTTATGTATAGCTTGTGTTTAAAAAAAAAAAACCTGATCTCAATTTACCTGCTTTCGAGCGGAAGGTTGAACTTCACTCTCGGTCAGTTTCAGTCATTTACCGAGCATCTCCAAATATCCATCACCTCTTATTGGCCATATGTTCTTCTCCGTCCTCTGCTGCTCTCCTCCTCTTTCTCCTGCGACAATCGATAGTCTCCTCAAGGGCACCGCGACACGCCTCAGGCCGGCGGACCCCTGCGGTCACCTCACTTCACTCTGCGGGGAGAAGACTTGTGTTTTATAGCGTCCTGCTGCCCGTCCATCACGCTCTGAGCGCTGATACAGATGCTCCTCCTCAGCTTGATCAAAAAAGAGAGATCTAGAGAAAGTGAGGCGAGGAGGGAGGGCTAATCATAACGTCTGAGCATGCGTGACATCACTGTGCACCAGCATGTATCATTGCATGTTGTCTGTCAGAACAAAATAAAAGCCCACACTTGTAATGATGGTGAGTGCGTTTGCCACATTGCATACTTTATTCTGATGTTAGAAATTAATTTTTTTTTCTCTCTCTTCTTCGGTTTTTGCTATGGTAAACGTATCGGTTGTGATGTATAACCCATGGCTTGTACTGATTTGATTTATTGCAAATTAGTTTGGTAATATGCGACATTAAGTTACAAACTTGAACCCTGCATTTTTACGTGGGACAAATGTTCAATACAGTTATTATGAAAGACTTTCCTGTGCTCTTATGGTAAAATTGTCCATACAAATCTCCTTAATGTGTTCACTTGTGACAGGATAATCAATGTAGAGAGAGGGTTGTTGCTGAAGGAGTTTCAATAGATTGAGACAATCTTTCTTGCACATTTAGAGTACAGAAAGGGAAACATTTGGTCTGCACATTATTATAACATAGAAAATCATAACATCATAAATAAGTACTTGCACACAAGTTGCAAAAGAAATACCTGCCTACATTATTTTCTGTGTGCTCCATTGATGTTTTTCATGGTTTGGGCCAGACCGCGTATTTCCAATTAAGAATATTGTTATTGATAAACCATTATTGATGTACATGCTTTTTGAGACATTCGAGTGCTTCCTACTTGGTGGTCACAGTCAGGGTCTTTCTTGTTTCAAAATGACATTCACAGTTTAGTGTGGAACAACTTGACTGTCCTTCACAGAGCCCTGACTTCAACTACATCCAAAACATTCAAGATAAAATAGGACAATGACTTGAAGCCAGGCCTTGAAGACCAACCCCACTGGCCAACCAGATTAATGAATGAAAGAAAGCCTGTGTCTAACATCTTGAGGAACGTCTTGAAAAGATGAGTTATAGAAACATGTAAGTGTCAACAATTATAGCTGGGTGTTTGTGACGACCACACACTTTTATTCATGTAATGTAATGGTAAAAGCAGTGGATGGTAGGGGGGGGGGGTTTGATATAGGAGAGGCAGATATTGACAGAGTTTTTCCTCTATGGGTTGACTCATAAACACTGCACGACCCCACACACTTTCATCTTTTTGCAACCTGACAGTAATTGCTTTGACATTATTTTTCGCCATAGCGCTCGTGTGCCCTGCCCTGTCTCCAGCTGTATTAACCTTTGCCAAATGCTGCAGGGTTCAGCGTTGTTAGACTGGACCAATAAATATCAGCAACACTTCCTGGAACAACCCGTCTCTGCAATCTTTTTAGATATCTGTGGTGTCTAAATGAGAGAGTGGGCAGGTTTCCTTGCCAACTAATTTCACTTAGTGATTTCTCTAAATACCTCTTCAGGGATGAGGGTATGTCAAAGTAGTTATCACTGTCAACAGAACGGTTCTAAACTTGGAAACAATTATATATGATCTGCGCTGTAGACTGTTATCGAGTATTGACTATTGCTTTAATTAGGCAACTGTAGCAGCAAGCAAACACTTCCCTAATTGAACACTAGGCAGACACAAAACAATATTAGTATCTACTTGAAATTATGTCTCTGGCCACTAAACAAATGTAACTCCAATTTTAATTTGCCTTCAAGTTCTGGTTTAATCTTTTATAACAGCTTAGGGGAATGTTATGTCCCTTGAGCTGCTATATTTTTTACCATGTTGCTAGCAGCTTAGTTTTTCTGTCTGCTGTTTGGTGCTGAGCAGGAAGGTGTGGTTTATTTAAGGATGTACATCCTAAAACAGCTAAAAAAAAAACTGGTAGAAAATAATTAATTTTGCAGACGCTGAAATTGCAGCTATTTGTTGCTAAATTACTTTTTTATGCACGGCGGCTCGAAACTTAAAACCTCCAACTCTCTCAATAATGATCCTTTAAATCAAGCCACCCATTTAAAACCCATTATCTGCAAGTAATGTATTGCTCTGCAACGATGCATTCAAAATCTGGTGTCTAGCTCGAACATGCTGAAATACAACAGGAATAATGGATTTGAATTTTTTTCAGTTTGAGCTGAAAAAAAACCTTGCTCTTCCAGAATTAGATGTTAGTCTTGGGAGAACAGCACTGTGTAAATCAGTGAAGCCAGACTGTACGTTTGTACTGTTTATTTATTCAACACAACGGGGGTGATGTTCTCACATAATTATCCTGGAAATGGAGCCAAAATTAGCTGTTGAAAATCAGTTCAATATGGTCAAAATTGAGCACTAATAGAAAAAAAAAAGTACATTTCGTCATTTACTTTCCCTCAGGCTATTTTTATGGTGGCCTTGCTCGAAAAAAATGCACTTTGCTCGAGAATTCAACTGTCTACGTCTTTCTTCCTTTCTCTCTTTTTCTCACCCATACAATTGCTTTATGCTATGTCTCTGAGGATAAGGGGGAATATCTAGTGTTTCCATGGTTACGGTGAATAAGAGTGCATCCGACCCATCTATTTAGGGTGCCTCTTAAATCCCATCGTCTACTGTGCAGGCCGGCTTTTTTGGTAACAGGTTCATCATATCCAGACGGCAAGGAGGAGTTGGTGACTTGCTGTGATGAGAATATGCTAAAGGAAGCAGAGATGACAGCGGGGGAGAAGACGGGAGGCAAATGGGTCTGAGAAGGGTGATGTAGTGGAGAGAAGAGGGGGACGATGGATTCATAGAGAGAGGCAGAGAGGTTTTAAAATAAATTCAAGCGCATGTGAGAAGCAGAATTCAGAGGCTTGTATCCCTCGCTGCATCTCTTGGCACGATGAGATGAATTATAGAGTATGTTGAAGTCGCAGCTAAACTTGGGGTTTTCTTTAAGTATCGTTCACTGTCTGCTGCATCTGTGTTCTCAAGAGTTAAAGGGGCCCTATTATGCTAATTTTCAGGTTCATAATTGTATTTTGAGCATTTACTGGGACATGTTTACATGCTTTATGTTCAAAACATGCTTTATTTTTCACAGACTGCCTATCTGTTTTCACCCTGTGTCTGAAACCAGAGCCCAGTCTGCTCAGATTGGTTAGCTGGCCAGCTCTATTTTGATTAGTCAACCACTTAGAGATGTCCCGCCCTTTAGTCTATCACATACAATGTGTTGGAGATCTAGCCAATAGAAACACAAGTGTTACATAGTGATGTCATTATGTCACAGAAGCAAACAAAGGAGTCCAAGGGAGGGGTTTCAGTCAGGGATTTGGGACTTTAGCCTTTGCCAACCCTACATTCTCCAAAGCCTATATAACACACTACAGGAAAGGGAAAACCCAAGGAAGCGTAATCGAACCCCTTCAATCATTCTTCCTCAATCTGCGTCTCGAATACACACTATCTATGTCTGTTTCTCACTTATTCTCAAACACATTAGCACATGTAGGTTGGGTAATTTCTCTGCCAATTTCACACCTTTTTGACGCAGGAGGTTTGATGAATCTCAATCTGTCAGTCACATATTACCATTCATGAACATTTGCATTTAAACAGTTTCATCAACTGTGGGTGATTTCTATAATGAAGGAAACGAAGGTATTGACTCATTTCCATCCATTACTATTCCTCTCACTGTCACAGGGTCATTAAAAAAGGTCTGTTCTGGGCGTTCAGTGTTTATGAACTATAACAGGATATCATCATTCAAAGCGCCGGTCCTTGGATGTCTGAGCGCATGTTCTCATTACAGCAGGAGCTGATGAGAGCAGAAATAAGTGAACCGCAGCCTCAGACAGGACACATTCATCACCGAGTCTCTGCAGTGGAGGGGAGGAACAAGGGGGTTTAAAACAAAAAAGTGGAAAAAAAATCTCTGTAGAGAAGAATATGGGGATAGGTTGAGGATATGCTAGGAAAATTGAGAGCCTGTGCTGGTGGTGCTTGACACACAGCAAGAAAACACAAATAAAAACCTTGGCTATGTCGACTACCATCTGCGTGTGTTCCAGTGTAGGAGGCGGATGTGACGGACGATGACTGTCTGGTTCACAAAGTGGAGTTGTGATAGACTGTGATGCTGCTAATATAGCACTGCACCTCTCATACATGTTGAATTTTTGTAAAGTAAAGGTAGAGAGGTTAGGGAGAGAGAGCAAGCTAAAAAAAAACATGAGATAGACATGTGGAAAGAGTCAGAGATGGGGTGTCAGAGAGGTTGAGAGCAAAACATACAACAAAATCTGGAGTGAAAACGCTGCAAGCAAGGTCAGAGTGTAAAAATAGAACAGGCGTAGAACAACCACGCAATGCCTCACTGTAAGTCAACAGCCCCAGAGAGAAATAAAACAGACCTTCACTGCATAACTCTGAGTACGTCAAATGAGTGTGTTTTCAAAGCACCTCAATGCCCTCCCCCCGCCCACCCCACCCTTCCCTGGGCCTGTGTTTACCCACAGATTTAGATGTTTGTCACTGCTCTTGACTTTTTGAGTGATAACCTGCAATTACATCGACAGTATAAAAGGGTTTGCTTCGCCGATGCCGTGCCAGACATACTCTGTTGCCATGGTTACAGCCCCAGGAAAACTTTTAATATTATAGTGGATGCTTTGATTTATTGCGTTATGTCTGTGCAGCCGTGCATGGCCATGTTTGTGTGTGTGTAAACACAGTTTCTGACAAATTTGCATCAAAACTCTCAATACCGTGGCATTGCTATATGGATCCAGATGATGCAGACACCATGGAAGTCTACTGGTTATGTAACTCAATACTGCACCATGCATACTTAAGAGTAATGTGTAGTCTCAAAGAAATGCTGAACTCAAAACTGAGTGGGTTTAAGAGGGACTAACCTTGGCAAGTGTGTACAGGACGTGTATGATAGTTCATGTTGAGGATGTTGGCTCAAAGGAAGGGTGAAAAGCTTTAAAACCTAGAGCAAAACTCTGCAATATGATGCAACACCCTGCACAAACAGCCCCCTTTGTTTGAGTTTTACTGAATAATGTTGAAAACAAGAGGATAAACAGCCCGACAGTATCATAAACGGTGGTGTGTAGTGTGTGTTGTTTGTTTTACTGCCTCTGGGCTTGATTGTGTAATGGCGTGGAAGTGAGGAGAGAATTTCAATCCACGTTGTGGGAGGTTGAATAACCAGAGTAATAAATTATGTATCTGTTTATGAATGTATGTTTATTGCAGCCGACATAACTGCAGTGAGTCAATGTGTGTGTATGAGATCAATAACAGCCATAAAGTCGCACATTTAAGACATAGTATATAAATTACTGCATTATGAGGGTCAACAGCGAGAAATATAGCACGGCAATAGCTTGGCTCAAACACGTCTATTAGTCATAGTGGAAAGTGTTTTTAAATAACGTGCGGGCAGACATAAAATGACTTTTCAGGGACGTGAAACAGGTCCTGTAAATAAAAAATGGTACTGTACACATACCAGACAGAATTGTGTACAAAATATTGCTGCAGGCACTGATGATACACATGAGTAATACTCTGACAGGCACCAGATCCTGTTCCTCTATTGAGAAATAGTTATATTTCTGGTACTGGTGTAATTCAGTGTATTTTCTGTCTGGAGAAATATATGATGTTAATCTGTGAATGCTGCTGTTCTGAGCCAATTTCTTGCATATTTAATACTGGTGATCTATATTGACTATTGCACACATCACAGTTTGCTTTGAGAAGACATTTTCTCAACAGGACCATCTAGAAATTAGAGAAGGAACTCCAGTCTTAGTGTTAATTAAGGTTTATTGTTAAGGTTGAGAAAACAATCTGGAGAAACACTGAATTCCTCATTCCCTATTTTGCTTTTTCTGCATCTGACCTCGGACATCACAAAACAATCAAAGGAAAGAGAATGTGTTTTATTATGGAGATGCAAAATGGATCTCAAACGGAAATGTGAATTATTATCCCTCTGGTTTGGATGTCTTTTTAGCAACTGAAGATGGTGCTCAAGGTGAAGCCCTTCACTGAAGAGGCCTTCAGCACAGCGCTTCACCAAATGGCTCCAGAGAATTATGTATGTATGAAAATACCTTCTGTACTCGTGTAAAAATAGAAAATGATGATTATTACGATCACATTTTATTCACATTCTGAAAATCTTTGAGTGTTTCTCAATGAATGCATAGGGAGAAAAAAACTCAAAATAATACCACATTTATACATATTTGTGTGTGTGTGTGTGTGTGTGTGTGTGTGTGTGTGTGTGCGTGCGTGTGTGTGTGTGCGTGTCTCTGTTTTTGTGAAACAATCCTAAGGGGAGTGTCTGGTGGCCGCTTTTTTGGGGAGGACGTGCTGTTGCCATGGCGAACAACAATGCGTCCATCATTTAAAACACCACCAAGTACATTTAAGTGTGTGTGTGTGTGTGTGTGTGTGTGTGTGTGTGTGTGTGTGTGTGTGTGTGTGTGTGTGTGTGTGTGTGTGTGTGTGTGTGTGTGTGTGTGTGTGTGTGTGCACATCACTGCTTTACATAGTATAGATTATTTTTTTTTAGTACACAACATAATTTTCTTTTGTTTTGTGCTCTCTCACTCACACACGTAATGCAGGAGTTTGATTTCCTCCTAATGACTCTCAAGTGGGGCAAATGTAATTTGTTAGAACCATTTCTTTTTTTTGTGTCTCTATCTCTATCTCCTGGCAGTAGTGAGCAGGAGTGAGTAATGTGAGCACACCCAGGCTCTGTAATTGCGTTTATGCAAGTCCAATTTCAGCCAAAGGAACTTATGGAGACAAATGGCATAGGAGTTTGTCCGATTGCACACACTCACTCTTCTCTTCCTCTTACTCTGTGTAAGGTAGAGAGCCATAGATTATTTATGTTTTAAACGGGCAAGAAAGAGGCAGAAAAGCAGTAAAAATCAAAGGTCATTAATGATGTTCAGGCTATGTGATGTTAAGTGTTGTTAATTTTGGAAATATTATTCTAAATATTTACATTTCTATGCAGACATGCGCTTCACACTGAGTTTATTAAGAGCTAGTTGATTGAAATAAAGTTTTGATAATCAAGCAACAATATCCAACATGTACTGGTTTCAGCTTCTCCAATGTGAGGTCGTGTTGCTTTTCTTTGTCATGTAAGATAGTAAATAAAATTGATTTGGGTTTTTTGACTGTTTGTTGGAATAAACAAAAGATCTTTAAAAATAATGCAAAATTTGATATGTTTGTTTTTCAACTACTTTTTGACATTTCATAGATTAAATGTTTAATTGATGAAATAATTAGGAAACAAACAAGATAAAAACGTGGTGTAAATGTTAATATTTATAAAACCTGTAATGATTAAGAAATACAACAAGAAATAAGCATTTAAATATTTTAAATAGCAATGTATATTTTAAACTCCTAGGATATTGCTTAAGGATTTTGTTGTGTACTTTAACTGATAGTGGTTGCATTATATCTTAATATACTGCTGTGTTTAAAGTGTGAAATAATGTGTTTAGTTTTTCAAAAGTTAGTATTTTATATGTTGTTATTTCTATTCTCTTTTAAAGATATTTATTAAAAGTAAATAATGCTGATAAATGTTTTTATGTATCCTCATAGGTTGGTCAGCTAGTGTATTCAATATCTAATGTTGACATGTATATTTTCTTTATATATTTTATTACATTTTTAAGTCATGTGCAAGTCCAAGTTAACATGCTGCTGTGACAAAAAACATTTCTAAATTTGGGATCCAAAAAGTAAATCTAGTATAATCAAATGTAAGTATAATGAGTACATGGTTTTATTCACATTTGCAGACGAGAAAGGGAATACGGAGTTAGTATACCGTGCAATATTAATATGTTCTATTGCAAAGTAAATTCAACGCCATGCAGTTCATGTATTTAATTAGACAGTCTTGAAAAAATAATAATTGAACTGAGAGAAGGGGGGTGTCGACGTGGCACATTTCGGTTGTCATCATCAATATCTTTATTAATGATTTTAAATGACTATAAATATTGTAATTTACACATTTCAACAGATTTATTGTTTTTATATTTTTAGTGCAACATGAACATTTGACCTAACTGCATAATTTAATATAACTATTTGTATTCTATTTTTATATCTTCTTTTTGCAGGTGAAAACAGCAAAGAGCTGATAAAAGGCTAAATTAAACATTAAAATATGTTTATGTATAACACATAGAGTATTTACACATACAAAGATGCAATAAAGGTTAACAAAAATACACATAAAGTACACATGTCATCCATGGTAAGCAGCAGCATTGAAATAGTCAGTGAACATATAAAAGGATTGAAGTACCATTAACAAATTGTAAATTCATTGTAAAAATAAAGTGTGATGCGGTCTGTATTTTTGTTGGTTTACCAGGGACTTTGTTTGTTGTAGAGTTATTGTGTTCATATGAATATTATTATTCTAAGCACATTTTTACTGAAACATGAACATCTGCATCAAAAATCCTTTATGTCTCCTGTAGCTGGGACATTTGCAGGGTTGATTACATGAATATTTGTATCATACTTATTATTATTATTTGTTTTAATGTATTCTCAAAAGGAGCAGCTGTCAATAAACCTAATTAACCCCCAGAATAAATAAAGTATTTTGATTCTGATTATCTCTGCTCCTGTGCGCGTCCCCGTGAGTGTTGTGCTGGCGGGGTCTTGCGGTCCCTCCCTTGCCACGCTCGCCCCCCGAGGCGCGTGTCCGCCTCTACCCTCCGTGTCCGCCAGGGGGCGCTGTGTGTCGGTCTGAGGCTGCGCCGCTCGCGCTGCATCACGGAGAGGAAAATACCACCAGATGGCGGTTTAGGATTGCTGCTCTTCTCTCAAGGCGCGGTTCCGCTCGCACGGCCAATTTTCAATATTAAAATACGAACGATATTAAAACGATAATCGATTTATTATTTTGGAAGGTGATAATCGATTCGGCGATGTTCGTTAGAGGTGAGTGTCTTGTGTTTTTGTCGTGTTTTGTGCGGTGGGGAAGGGAGCACAGATTAAAGATGGTGGACACAGACAGGGAAGACTGGTTGGATGGGGGGATGGGCGTTAGCGGCTAACGGAGGTGCTTTCTCTCTCTTCCTCACTCACACTGTAGCCTAGCAGTGCCATTAGCTTTGTGAGCTAGCACCAAAAAATTTGCCAAGACAACTTGCTACAGAGGGCAAGTGGTTGTCGCAGCTCCAGCCTTCAATTTCCATCCGGCTCTTGAGTTTGGCTTGTCAACAAATAAAGAGCCATGCGGTGTGACGTATTTTTTTGCTCTTTGCAAGACAAGAATCAGAGCATCACCTTCTCTCATTTGCACAGCCGTATTATGATACAGTGCCATCCTGCCAGCTGTGCTTTCTTTGGTTTGTCATTTATGCAAATTCCACGTTGACTTTGTTGTAATCATCCCCTGGCAGTTTTTCTTTTTTCTTTTATCTACAATGTGATATGGGAACCTAGTAGCTACTTTTCCCCCTGTGTCAACATCGCCATCCCTTTCAAGTTTCTTAAGAGTAGTGGTGACTTTTGACACGGCTAATAAACGTGTTGCTTTTCCTAATGAATGACAGCTGGTGGATGCTTTTTAATATGCTTGCAAGGATCGACTCCATGCATGATAAACAATGTTATTATGGCGCTCCTTTCCCCATCTCCGCCCCCTTCTGTGCGGGAAGCAGGCAACGCTGAGCGGGGAAACATGAGTCACATTAGGGGGGATGGGCTCCACCATCTCTAAACAGGCATCAGTCCTGGCTGTCACTCCTGTCTCTGACCTATGTGCAGCTCACCCTGTGCAGGCTAGTGAGGGATAGTCGACAGTGGGTCAGAGAGCCTCCTGCCAGTGTGCATGAATCTCAGATTGTTGCATAACCGCTTTGTTTACAGTCAGCCATGTGATTTTTCATGCAGGCTGTCTTGGATTGCAATCTGCAGCTCGCTTGCCTGCCAGCTTATCTTCCATTATCACTCACTGTTTCCACTTCATCATGCACAAGCCATATATTTATTATATATCCCTCAGAAGCTAGGCAATACATGTTTAACATTGTTATAATTACAGTTGTATTGATTAAAATGTGGACGGCTTTCAAGAGATCTTATTAATCTAATTGAGCTGTTGACTTTTTTAGGGAATGGCAGCTGAAATTGAATTATTTGTAAGTATTATTTGTTGGGTAGAATATTTAGCCAAATTAAGGAACAACATTCCCATAACCATATTTTGAAAGCAGATGAAAAACGAAGCTTCTTTCTATTAAATGCACCAGAAAATATTCATTGTACATGCACATCATTTTCTATCACATTATCTGAAAAGAATGGTAATATGCCAATTATTTTCCCTCATTAAGAACATTTTAATTGATAGAATAAAAACACATATTAAAGTCTGCTCCAGGCAATGCTGAAATAATTGACATGTTGAGTACATGATGCAAATATCATATACAATTATATTTTTGCTCATTGATTGGCTAGCTACTCTTACATCATTGGCACATATGGTCTTTTAATTGTACATTAAATTGAGTTTAGTTTCCATGCCCGCATCATTTTATTCATTTATTCCACACATAAATGTCATTTACACTAACAAATGGCTACAGTCCGCTGCAGTGGAGCCACTACTGTTTTGCATGATTGTTAAAACTGATCCTGTTTTATTGCCGCCTGGTGTTTTTTTTATGGGAGTGTTATGTAAAAAGTTAAGAGCATGCAGTGTTTAACCGTTCCATACATTACCATTTTTGGTGACCTGCCAAAAGAGATCTTTCCTCTCCAAAAACACGTTTTCTGGGTTATTATGTCTCTCAAAATGTAGTGTGGGAACAAAATTGAAGGTGTGAATTAATTAAAAACTGCTGGAAGTGTCATCATGTTTGACTGGAAAATATCACGTGTGAACGCATTTCTGTTTGGGCATCTTCGAGTACACCCACACATACACTCGGTAACTGCTAATCTCTAGTGTGCTCTTTTATTACAGTGTATTGGATCGTAGTCTATGTGTAATGTTATTTGATTACTCCCACACACATAGTGACCTTTTGTTTGAATCCCAGAGCACACTTACAGGTATATTATAGACATCCACCATCAAGGAACGCACAGGATATTTAGCTTTAAATAGTTGGTTTGGATTGGTACAGCTAAAGAAGAATGTATATAGTTAGTCTGACACCCAACAGAATCGCTCTGTACCGTATAAATCTGTCTTTGGACCAGAAAGTCCACTTTATTGTCCAAGTTTCCACATGTGTTATACATAAAGACAAATTGAAATACCGTTTCTGCCAGTCCCACAGTGCAAATATGAAAGAACATATAACATAAAAAGATGAGAGCCTAGAAAAAAAAAGGGTGGGTGAAAAGGGGTATACTAAACAAGAATTAAGTCATATATACATATGTTAGACACAATCAACACAGTTTGACGGTAGTGCAAGTAGTTCTTTAGTGCAGAAAATACTTTGTGCAAAGTACATTTTCAGTAGCAGAGAGAAGAAGAAGTGTTCAGTGATATACCAGACTGTACTGACTTGGTGATGAAACCGGTTGAAGCTGACATGCAGTGCCAATCCTTTTTCTACAACATTTAAGGGTTAACAGAACTGGTGAATAATCGCCCTGCTTCTTCTGTCCATTAAATTGCTTGGCTCTTTGCCCTGGCTCTTCCCATAATAAGCCAATAAAGGGCTGAGAATCACAAAATGTATCGTATAAGCAGTGCACATGCTGCAGTGTGTTGTAATTTGAAGGTGGTAATGGATATATAATGGTGGTTTGTTTAAGGTAAATGCTTTCAGGCCGTTAAGCAAATGGCCTGTCCACATGTTAGATAGTATTGTTTGACGATGAATCCAATATCAAAGAGCAGACCCTGACTTAACTGGAGGCTCTTTCCGTTCAAGTGCAGTGGGCTTTTGTTCGAGCCATATGCTTATAATGATACAGCTCAAGAGATTATGTAATGTTGTTTGACATTGTGTCAAAGCCCATTACACGGCAACACTTGATTCAAGATGTTGGCCGTAGAAAGACCAATATTTCCTGGTCGTATTGTTGTCCTGCCTTTAGCTCTTTGCACCACAGTGAGAGGAGTGTCAAAGCAAAAGTCAATATGCCACCATTAGTTTGTTTTAACGTCTGTTTATCTATGTATAAAGTATTCAACACATCCCAAAACAACAAAACTCACTTAAGAAAAGCAGATTGATCAGAGATAATTCCACTCCCTAGTAATTATGTTCTGAATAAAGCCGATATAAATGGTTGCATTCAGTCAAATCTTCTAAAGGCATTTGGCATACCAGCAATCCTAGCATCTCCCTTTTAATATATTGGTCTTATTGAGCTGTATAATGTGTATACTTTTTGCTAAAATGACTGAAGTATATGGATTTCTCCCTATTTCATTTGTGATACATCGTAAAACAATGGTCCAATTATTATAGGTTGTTCTTCTTCAGGATAGCCCACAAGCCTGCTCGTATTAATATGCAGAGAGAGAGAGAGAGTGCGTACCACTTTCTAAAATAGTTTTGTCACCCTTGGCTGAGTTTAGGCTTTCATTGTGATGTGGTTTCCTCTTATGTATTTAGCTACATAGCTGGTGTCAGAGCTGTCACAGGGCAGCCCAGAGCAAGTAGGGAGTCAGACAGCCAAGTGGATTTAGCTTGTTTTTCTTAAGCCAGTAGAGATGAGGTCCATCCGTTGTTCTGAGCCTTTCTGTAATACTGTGTACAACAGGTGTAAACAAGATGCACTGTAGGCAAAATGAACAAACACAATACAAACATGATTTTAAGACACAGTTAAACTATAAAACATGTCAACATTCCCGACGTTAAAAGCTGGGCATATCGATTGCTGACAAAGCTCTTCTTTTGAAAGTTTTTATGACTTAAAGATTTTACACAAACAGAAAACTCCGACACCAGGAAGTTAAATATTGATTGTGTAGATGCGATGCCTTCTGGTCGATGAGTAACTTTCATCTATTATGAAAAGTGCATATTTAAGGGGAGATGTTGTCACTGACTGTAACTGACACTGACTACAAGACTGTCGCTGTTGAGTTTTTATCCAAGTAATACCATACATTGCCCTTAATTGTTCATACAAACCGTCACAGTTGTCAATAGTTTCTGAGTGCTCAAGTTGATGGTGGCAGCATTAAAGAAAAAACTTGATAAATATAGATTTTCTGATTTAAATGCAATTACCAAGGCTCAAAAAGGCTCACAGTATCAGCTGTTGATCGAGCACTGGCTTGGAGGTAAATGTTTGCACACATTTCACAACAGATTACATGATTTCCTGCCATACTGCAAGAGCTTGATTTGTATGTGCTAAAGCATGCATGCTAGCTGGTGGTTTGCTCTCATTTTTCACCACATAGCTAACATTATGAGTGGTGTAACGATGCAAATCTAGGTTGAGTATGTTGGAAATTGAAAGTAAAACTGCATGTTGTCAGATAACAAAGTAAAGCTTTGTTGACACAAAGATGGGTCAGACAACAAAACGACTCTCAATGAGGGAAAGATTTGTGCTGTAGGTGGGTATTAGTTGAAGTAGCCTAATGAGATTCAGCTGTCAGGCGGAGCAATAATGAGACTAGGTGTGTGTGTGTGTGTTTCAGAGGTTTGTAATCTCTCCCTGGTACTCCTTCACGGCTCAGTGTTTTCTCAGCTGAACCAGTGCTCTACCTGCAGCTGACGCACACGTGTGTTTTGCTGACACTGCGCTAACAACTGGCCTAGCCTCTTATAAAGAGTCAGAGATGGAAAGACGAACCAAAGCCTATGACTTTCTGAAGTAAAAACACATTTTCTTTAGCCTACTGCCTCCAGTTAACCAAACCATGTTGCTTCTCTAGTGTGATTATGACCCTTAGCTTCTTGAGCCAATCATTGGTTGCTTGTACTGCTTTACAAGTGAAATATGGCAAACTGAAATACTGACTGAAACGAGGCGGATTGAACTCCTCTAGCCTTGAAAAGGTGGCGTGTGCTCGTTTTCCACAGATCTCTCTGAAAAGATTTTAAAAGTATCAGTCTAACTGAAATGAAATTGATTTATTTTGCTCAAACATGATCATAGATCATCCTGTCTACGGTTGCAGCGGTATACCAGTTTGAAGATATGCAGGTGTCTGAAAGTGGACAATTATTACACCGTAAACATTTGCTTTTCCTCTGAGATTGATGTCGTACCTTGTAATATATCATTCTGTTACATCCCAAATCCTTTTAGGTACATTTCTTTGAAAAACAAAGGTTTTGCTTTCATGATCAGGGGTCTCAACAACACAGACTATTACACCAACACCCGTTAGCTTACCTTCTGAAGTCTCCCTCTTATCTAACTTATAAACACAAACACGCCTATTGTCTTGCACCCTCTCGCAACCACGTTTTATTATAAATGAATACATTTTACAGGACTTAAATACCAGGCAATTTTAGTATTTTGTGGGGAAAAACACAAATGATTATGCAAGTATTATAATGCGTCACTCACATGCATGGATGGATTTCATTTTTAATTCTGCACAATTAATCCAGTATTTTTCTTGTGCCTCTTTATGTTTTCCACCGTTGCCTGTGCACTCCTAGACACATGTACTGAATTATCAATCTCAACCACACAATGGCTCAATGGGATGTGAATCCATAGTGATGCAAGAGACAGAAAATGATATTGTGTGTTCACATTTTTCAAGTTGAATGCAACCAGCAACTTTTCTCTCACCGGGAGAACAATAAGTGAAACATTACGGAGTTTGTAATTCCTCCTTTTAACAGTCAGCCAATTCAAATGACAAGGCGCTAGTATTTCTTCACTCAACAATTCTGTTTAGAAAGGAATGAAATCACTTCTAAAATAAGCTCAGTTGCATCATAAATGTGATGGTATTTGGATGTGTTACTCTCAATGAAAGGAACAGCCAGTATTTTGTTAAAAAGTTATAAAAAATGTAATTAAATGATTGAAAATTGTGAGTTTTTGGCATTTATTGAAGAAAACCTGTAGTTCCCCACCTGGAGTTTTTCGATGGATGGTTTGTTTTCCCTCAGCTGTTGGGTCAGTGAGGAAGGCTTGCACTGCCCTGGTGTTACTGTCAGCGGTTCATTTCTTTTTTAACATCAGTACTTGAAAGTGGAGCTTTGTAGACAAGAACACCTTTTTATTAAAGACTGCACCTCGGAGAGACAGCTCAAAGGAAAGACTGCCACCAGGGCTTCTCTCAAATGAATCGCAGGGGAGAGCTTAAGGTGGTCCGAGCAGCAAGCCGCATCCTCTGTATATTATCCACAAATCAAGCAGTCGGTAAAATATGCTCTGGAAAAGACTTCTGAGACTGTGAGTAAAACATTTTGTTGTCTAACACTTCAGTTAATCATCCAACCCCACTGTACACTGATTGTTTATGACACACTGTCATTTGTTGTCTCCAGCAATTAGTGCTTATTGTCTTAACACGATAACTCCACCTGTGAGGCATCCATAAGTGTGTGCTGGTGTTTAACAAGTAATGAATGATAATATACTTTAATTATGTCTTCATGCTATAGTTGCTGATGAATACTTTTAATATAAGTGTTTAGAACATGTTCTTTTATAAGCATACAGTTGGATTATAGGGTGATGAACTCCTTATTAAGTGATTTTAAAGGTTAGCAAAATGACATAAACACTCAAATGATTTGAGATCTGGCCAACAAGAAGTTAAATTGACTAAAACAATGGCACTAAAATAATCAAATAGAACAATTAATGGCTAGATAACATTGTATTACAACAGGAATGCTCAGGAGGTAGTTTTTATAACTGTACATTTATTTCTCAGTGTTGAAATTATCATTTTTCTTGGAGCATTGGCTAACGGTACGTCTTTGTTTTTAATGAGATGTGTGAATTGTATGTGTATTCACCAAAAGTGCCGTCTAAGAGTCTTGTAAGGATGGAAAGTAGACATTATGATACATTATTGATGTATTTTGGGGGCAGTGAAGAGTTGCCTCCAGTTTCAGTTCCTGCTTATCGAGTCTCCAGGGTTTGATGTCTGCGGGATAAGTAAATCCTCACCTCGGCTTCGGAGGGGTTTTGACTTGTTTGGTGATTTAGGTGCTTTCAGAGCGGCATGATCTAAATTTGGCACAAGGCCAGCAAGTCCTTCAGGTGTCATTTATACAGGCGCGGTTAACAAACCGCTTCAAGCATCCGCTGTGGCAGTGTGTGTGTGTTGGCGGTCAGTGTTATTTGTACACACTCCTTACTTAATATTGATTTACTGCCCTGTGCCAAGTCAATTCTGTGGCTGTATACAGAGTGGAAATGAAGTAAGTGGTCGCCAAAGGAGGGAAACATATGCACATGTCTTGAAGTGTAAGTGTTAAATATGTATTGGTTCTGGAAATAAATGTTTTAGCATGTCAAAAAGTCCAATGAGAAGAAGTCTCTGCACGAAAATGGAGGGCTCGGAAAGCATTTTAGAGCCTGGAAATGTTGCTGTGACATTGGCTGCGTTATCTATGTTTCCATGGATTTCAGTTTAATCCCATCGAGGTACACTACAAGTGGAGATGTGGCGGGATAGATTTGCTCGCTGCCCTGAGACCTCATTAGTTTGTATCACTCGTACCCCATCTGCTCCTTCGGCCAGTGCGGAGAGGATTAAAGGGTTTCCCTGCCCGCACTGTCTAACTCCAGTGGATTATTTCCCCTGTAAACCTCTCTCCTTATCCCTTGCTGACTGCGTATTATCATGCCAGTGTTATCCACATGTAAACAAAACAGTCCAACACAGTGTCAGACAATCCCTCGGCTTACAGCTGCGGAAAACTGTCAACTGTTGAAGTCAAGGTTAGACGGACATTTATTGAGCACTTTTATCCTGCATAGACAGAATGAACGTTGGGATACATCATCAAACCATGTACTGTACTGCTATTGTGTTTCATTGATTTGATTCAGCAAGAGAAAATGTCCTTCATTCAACACAAATAATATAAACAGTTTTGCTTGGGAACCATGATACGTGTCGCCCACATACGGTGTCTTGGTTCATTTAGCTGAGTGTGGATATTGCTTTCCTGAGACTGAAAACATAACATAAGCTAGGAGCTAACAAGTACTTATCAATTATTCAAGTGAAATATCCAATATTGAGGAGACATGGCAACAGCCTGAATGCTTTCCAACATTTAAAGTTATTTCATTTGAAGTTATAAACAAACCAAAAACAACACACAAGCCCGCAGTGTTGCCGTCGGAAAGCTGGTGGCAGACATGCTTGATTTAACAACTCTAACTCATCCTCAAAATGATTAGAATGATAGCGTGTTTTGGTGATTCACATCCCTAATCTGCAGTCATTATTCACCTGTCTGTTGATTTCCGCTCTTGCGCTGGCTTGGAGTTGTACCGACTGAAGAGTCTCAAGACCAGCAAGGCTTACAACTTCCACAATCCACCCAAGAGTCAATAATATCAATGTCTTTCTTCATCGATCAGTCGGTTCAATAAAAGTCCTTTGTACAGCTCAAGTTGATGTTTACAAAGGTCTTGTTTTTGTCCTATCAGCTCTCTAAAACCCAAAGTATATTCAATAAACTATCGAATAATAGGAAGAAAAGCAGCAAATACTCACATTTGAGAGGCTGTAAAGTCAACATAAGATCAGAACATAACATAAGATTTGTGAGCAAAGGTGACGAAAGAGACCCGAACGTTAGAAGTGATGGAACAATCAAAACGTCATTCATTGCATTTTCAGAAAGCTCTCTAATTGCTTAATCAAATTTGTAATGATCTGTGGTCTGAAACACTCGAACAGTCCCCATTAGACAACACCGTGTTGTGTCCCACAGCAGGAGAGATTTCAACACATCAAAGATTCCAGCATTTCTTAAATCTTCTCTTTGTCTTGCCGTTTGTTGCGGACACCTGGCTGGGATTCAAATTCACTTCCTCTTTGAAGCACAGTTTTAAATCAACCATCTGCTCCAGTCGCAGCTCACCAGCCTCTTCTTCTGATTCCCTCAGCATCACTTTATATCCGGGCAGTCATTACTCCCCTCAGCTTTTTGTACATCATTGCTACACGTAACATCATTTCACTTTTGACATCTGCCTACACGGATAAGACGGCTTCTCTCGTGAAGTCTTTGACGTGCCGCTAGATCATTAGGAAGCAATAACGGCTGTTAGGAGTAATGGCCTCTGCAAGGGGTTGTGTGTCAGTCTCGTGTGTGTGCTCTTTCTCCCCCGTTATTAGGAGTGAGTGTGAGGCAGACTGAAAATGTGGGCCAAGGTGAGAGAAGGAGCCCCGACAGATGAGAGAAGAACAAATGAGTCTCCTTTTCTGCCCCACTCCCTCTCCTGCTGCTCTCCCCCTCTGTGCTGCTGTCACACTTTCTCCCCCTTCGTTCCCCCTCCTTACCCCTCCTCCCATTTACCCACCACCACCTCTTCTCTCGGCTCCATTTTGCGTAAGCCGAGCAGGCAGCCATTGCACAGAGAGAGGAGAGACATGGCTTGTTCCCTGCTTTATTCAGCCTCATTTACGCCCCTCCACAGCCTTGCCCTTTTTTCTTATGATCTATTTATCCCCTTCTTCACAGAGGTAGTTCTCAAGAGATTAGGAAATAAATCTATTTTTCAAAGGAAATCTTATCAGTTTGTGCAGTTCACACACAAGCATCTTTCCCCCTCCCCTCCTCTTCCCTAAGATCAGGCTTTGTGCTGCAGAGACTTCAGCGTACAGTAGTTTGTGGCAATAACAGATGGCTGTGTGTGTGTGTGTGTGTGTGTGTGTGTGTGTGTGTGTGTGTGTGTGTGTGTGTGTGTGTGTGTGTGTGTGTGTGTGTGTGTGTGTGTGTGTGTGTGTGTGTGTGTGTGTGTGTGTGTGTGTGTGTGTGTGCAGGAACATGACCGACTGACTCTCTCTGTCAGTGGGGTAATCTCCCGTGTGACATAATCATAATCTTGTTAAACCAGACGACCACAGTTGGCCTCGGGCTGTTCCACGTCGCACGGCCGAGGCTCTTCGGTCTTAGTTCGTGTGGAAGCTGGCAGCTTGATGAGGTGCAATTATTGTCTCGGTGGTTCTGCTCGTAGAGACGGCCCAGAGCGACCAATTGTGGTCCAAGCTCACAAGTTAGGCTCTGCGCGGCCTCACAGCGGGGCGGTTTGAAATGTGTCAGATTCCTGTTGTTCGGTCTTCACCGTTGTTCACAGTGTTTACAAGTTCCAGCTTTTTGTTTGGACTTCTATTATAAGTCAGGGTGTATGGTTGCTAACTCCTTGGAAGCAAAACGTTGTACATTTGTTTGCTTAAAAAACACACCAATTAAATGATTGTGTTTTTATAAAAATAATTTGCTTTAATAAAAAATAAACCTTAGCATTAGTTAGCAGCTTTTTGTTAGGAAGTAAATGAAGTTGTTAGCATGTCATAATTCACTTCCTATTGCCGCCACAACAACTTTATTTGCGTTTCATCGCCACAGATGACCTTTTACAGAATTACAAACAAACACATCATGATAACTTTTTTAGATTAAACTAAATAAAGCTTGAAAAAATCAAAATGAGTCCCAAAGGAAACGCGCTCTGTTAGCATTAGGTGTCCTTTTTTTCCCCAGCAAAGCAGGACTGAGCTGCACACAGAACGCTAACAGCTAATGCTAACTAGCTCTCCTCCTGTCAGTTCAAACACAGACCTGTTGTTTAAATGTAGCATTATCAGGTAATAAACTGTGTGGCCCCCCCCAGGTTTTCTAGTGCTACTTTTTTTGACTCTGGTCCAAAACAAAGTAAAACATGACACAGCATGCACGGGGAGTTATGTTATTGTGCATGTAGTATCAATGTTGCCAAAAACAACAGAAACGCCTTTTCCTTTTTCTTACTCTTACACCATGCTTTTCCAGAAGATTATACCAGGTGACAAACTTAATTGCGTAAACGTTAGGATCTAAACACAGGTGATTTGATTATTATTTAGCCGACACATTGTGCAAACACAGTGTCTCGTTCCTCTTTCACTGAAGCTCTGCAGCCACTGGTATACACATACCAATTTGGGTCTGCAACAATATTCCGGTGCTTGTTAAGTGATCAAACACTTTTTTTCCTGGTGGAAGTCAGACACCTTTTATATCAGTAACGACACATTCTCCACCTCCGGCGTCTCACCTCTGGCTGCAAGCAAATTCAGTGTTACATATGCCAGGGATGAATAAAGAGAGCGCACAGTGAAAGATATGAGAAGCAGAATACACTACTCTTTATGTGAAGGCTGTCGAGTCGAATGAGCCACCCGTATGCCTCTGCCGTGCTCGTGGAGATCAGTAAAGTGCACACAATATAATTTAATTAGCAGCGAATGAGTGATCATCACCCATGGCTGATATATCACCCGTCCTAATGCCTGCCTTCTGACTTAACTACATGTTCCTGAATTGTGCCGAGGTGAAGGGCACGTATTTCATATATTAGTAGTCCTGGATGGCAAAGCCGTTGACATCACTTTATTGCCTTTTTAATTTGAGCCGACAGGTGCTGTATTGAATGCTAAATGGGATTCAACTCCCAGATCTACCTTTCTGCAACACTTTATTCAACCTACAGTAGAAGCCTGATAAGAAAGCATGCAATTGATATGGCTGGGACGCCTACATTTCCTGTTGTTTTGTACGAGTGCATTATGTATAGATCATGCAGGTTACTGCCTGTCGTCATCCTCTGTTCACACACAGATCCGCTCTGTATACTCTTCCAGTGAATCATTATTTCTTGGGTTTGCATCTGTCTTGATATTTCTTCCCTCACCGCCTCTTTGTCTCAAATGTCTCCCTCTAACTAGCAGTGATTTCACGTGAGAACCATTTTCCGTTCGTAATTCACACATTGACAGACGTGAGTGGCCATCAGATTATTTTAAAGGCTGCAGCAGCTCAAGATAAAGCGGACAGAGAGAGAAGGAGAGAGACTAAACGCAATTGAATAAACTTAGAAAGCCGGTGAAGGAGCCAATTTTAAGGCAATCTTCTCGTATTAGATGAGTGTAAAAAACGATTTCCCCCTCACAGTGCAACCAGGGCAAGATAAGCAACAAATCTTCTCATAATACAAAGATTTAGAGTCTCTCCGTGTTTTACACATGCCTGCCTGGATGTTTAAATGAATAGCCAGCATGCCGCTTTACATACCGCATGTGAGCAACACGAATGATCTCCACTGTAATTCAATGCTGGTGCACAGTTGTTCTGCTTTTGTAAAACAGGAATCCACAACACACCAGTCGTCTCAATAACAAAATGCCACCAGTTTAACGGATACACAATCAATGACAGCTTGGCTTGAACTTTAGAAGACTTGTTAGTGAATATCTCCCTGTTTGCTTTATTTAAAGTCAAACATTTATTCTACTTTTATTTAAAGCTCTACCCTGGCTGCTGTTGTTGTTAGCGGTGCACCCTATCTTTGCTTCATCATTTGATGAAACTAACATTTCCACAGTCAGTTGTTTCTGTTTCAGGCTTCAAGCAACACTTTTTATTATCCGTTCATTTGCAGATTACTTTCACTTTGTCATTTGGTTTATTCAAAGTACAAGGTTATGTTTAAAAGTCTTCATTTATCGAAATCCAAGGTTGAATCTAATATCACACCAGCCAAAAACAGATAATCTCCGTATTTGAGAGGCTGATATGTTTTCTCTAAAGTCTTTTAATCTGTTATTTGTTATTTTCCTGCCACTCAACTTATCTATTAATCTGAGTTTAATTATTGAGTTTGAATTTACAGAAAATGCTCCCGACGGGTCTTTTCTTCTCAATCCACGTAATGGATGTAATACCCTGTCTTACTGAATATCATAAAAAAATGATGGAGATTTCTAGCGGTCTGCCATGCCTTTCAGACATAATCAAGTATAGTAATGAAATAAAAAGTCTTTAATCTCATGTTGTTCTGTTCTTCTCTGTAGCGGGGTGTATTTAACACACTGCTTGAAGGATTGAGTCATCAGTTTTTGTTCCTCTTTATGATTTGTTCATCTCCTCTGATGTATTTTGCAGAACTGATCTGTCACGGTCAACCAAATGCAAGCATGTAGAACAAGTACTACCCACTATCTCCTGGCTGAAGTTTTATTCATGACGAACAGAAAGTATGTAATATTTGAAGTTGGCATGCTCTACTCATCGTACCATTGAATGGGCCTTGTTGGCCTTCGACCCAGTAAAGAAATAGTAGTCTAAAATGAGAAACTGCTCTGATTCAGAGTTGAACTGCTGACTGGATGTTGGCTTCTCGCCATGGTGTTATGGGAACAGAAAAGTCCTTATGTCCCTGCAGTGGTTTGTCAGTACAGAGTATATACTGTTATATTTAATAACCCGAGTACTTCATATGTCAGTAACAATTGCCTTTCACTTGGATCCAAAACCATTCCTCTGAGCACTTCTCTCTGGGGTTATATTTGCTCAGCAGTTTACAGCCTCTCTCTGAGTCTCACAGGCATAATGGAGGCGACCTTGGCGAGTTCATTACATTTAATCTATAATATTCAATCTTAATATCGCTGTGAGAAGCTGTCTGAAAAATAATCAGTTTTTGATTGCTTTCCCTTTGCTTGTGCTCGTGAACCTCATTCATTAAAATTCTGCCTCTAGCTCGGACACATTGATGTTTACAGAAGCTTTAGATGTAATTAAGGATCAGCCACTTCATCTTTCACATTTACTCAATTGCCCGTGACTGAAGCTAGGTAATGGACATCTTTTACTTCCAAACTACAACATTTGCCTCTGTAAATTATTACTCAGAATCTGAATTAATAATTGATTAGGTTTTTCTAGATTGATTTTTGATTTTGTGTGCAGAGATAAGTAAATCAGTTCAATTTAAAGGCTTGCGTGTACTAAATTGAGCAAAAATTGAGATAATACAACAGCTTTAACCTATGTATTTGATTCAAATGCTGCTTTTGTTTTTAATAAAAGACACACAGGATTTCACATAACTGTTTTAGGTTAGTTGAAGGCAATAATATTACGTTTAAATAAAAAACATTAGGTTCAACTTAATAATATTGCTTTCAACTAACCTAATACAGTCATGTGAAATTTGTTGACATACATATAATTAAAGTCAACGTTTCAGTTTTTTCAGTGAAGTCAGCTTGGCATCGTTGACTGGCTCTCTACCCGGCATCTGTTGGGAATAAAAATACTTTGAATACATTTCAAAACATTACAAATAAGATGAGCGATATGTATCCAAAATTTAGAAATTCAATAGGAGAATACAGTTGTGTTAAAAGATGATTCCCCTATCGGATAACGCTGTGATGAAACTGGCTTCTTTTTCTTCATCTCAGTTTTACTCATGCAGCTGTCTGACTTGATTGCAGATAATTTGTCTTACTCTCAGCTGCTCTGGTGTACTTTACACCTCTCTCATTACAGGAGATGTCTGTAGGGCAGGTGGTGAGACATGTACATACATTATTGTCTATTTCCTTCCATTTAGCATTTGCAGGAAACGGCTAATTCAGCTCTGCCAGATACCATCAATCAATTCATGGATTTTTTTTCATCAACCTTGATCCACTCCAATCAAATGGATGTTCCTTTTGAGTAAAAAGCATTTGAACTAAACATACAGTTAGAGTAGCACAGGATGAGGCGTTTGCTGATTTCTTAGAGATTTCCAGGTGCTTCGACCTGCCGTCTGGGGATTGAATCTCTCATCTTACAGTCATGGGAGGATCCCTGAGGCCAGCAGGTCCAGGTTAATTGAATCCATTTAAATGCACCCGGGTTAAACTAGACCTCTAAGAGTAAACGGCATTCGTGCCTGACGCTGCTGCAGGGCTCTTTACCGCTGATGGGTGAAGAGAAGAGCAACCTTCTTACTAGGGATGGTCATAATAAACATTAAAAGACAATGATAATGTTTAAAGATTAATGCCATCAGATAAACACACAACATTTTTAAAGATCAGCCCACCTTAATTTATCACTAACTTTGTGGCTAACCAACTTTTACTTTAACCAGCATTGGGTAAGCAAGACACAGATCTTGGTTTGAGTTTTTACTTACAGTCAGGGAGATGCTCGTACTCCCCAGAGGATAACCAGGGACTGAGATCCCTGTTTGGCACAGTCTAACCAACCGGCTCATAAGGCACTTGTCTAGTAGGTTAATGATTGATGTCAGTGTTCAATTATTGGTCAGACATTTTTGTTCTGTGGTTAAAAAAAAATCCATTGAAGCGACCGCCCCGGTAGGAAAGGAGATAAGGCAGCAGGGTTTACAGTTGCAGATAACAGCAGAGGTTGGATCAAATTCACCACAAGCCAAGAGCTTCAAGATACATTGTTTTTGAGAAATAATACAAGTGGTAAATGGCTGTGGAGCAAAAAGCATTTTATGTTAGATTTCTGGGCATGTTGCTGCAGCCTTGTGGACCATCGCTTCACATGGGCTATCAACAGTTTTTGAATATCAGAGCCTGCCAAGTAATTACACAAACCACTGCTAGCTACAGCTCAAAATAAAAGCAGTAAAAGTGAATCCTCTCCAGCCAGAGCTCGATGTAACATCAGCTCAGCGGGTAGTCAGCGTGAAGAGACCCGAGAGACAAAACTTTGAACAGCCTGTGCATATTCACTCCTCCTGTGATTGTTGAATAGAGAAAGATATAATGTCGTCCCATCTTCTTCTAGTGGAGTTTCTTTAAGCCCAGCTCTAACCCAACTTTGATCTGCTTCCAGGACAGTGTTTTAGCTTGTGTCATGGTTCAGAATCTCTCTAATAAACTCCTCACTATAAGTGTACCACTGTTTCCTGTCGGTTTGAAGAGACAGAGAGGAGGGTTTTTATCTGTGTGACTGCACTCTTCACTAAAGAGTATTATTTTGTAGATGTTGGAGGTAATGATGCCGGGTATTTTTCATACAACGGAGTGAAACTGCTTCTTAGCTGAATGTCTATTTATTTATATTGTTCATCCATTGCACAGTTTATTGTTAAATGTATTATTAACTATCGCTCTTGAGACTATCATGTTCATTACTGGGGAACTCTAGACATTAGAGAGTACTCCCATATATCAGCTACTGAAGTTTGGACACAGTTCATTAGATAAGACATTGCAAATTGTAATTACACTTCTTCAGTTCAAAGTGTCTAAGCAGAATGTAGATTTACTGTAATGTCCTGTATTGCTGAATTGGTAATGCACTTGTTGGGAGTCCTCTTGACTCTCTTCCCTCTTGTGGAGCGTTTACTTGTTTCCCTAGCAGCACAACACTTTGATGTTTTATGTTGCAGATCTACCTGAGGGGACACAAACACAGTTAAACCCCCCTAATTATGTATTGTTGCTTAATTAACATGACAATTAAGGCGTTGACTTGCAAACAGCTGGTGACTGTTGACACAACACACTGCGATTCTTGTTCTCTGTGTGGCCTTTACACACCAGCGCACTGAATCAAATGAATATTACTTAGTGGGTTTCACAGCAGGAGGAAACATTACTCTAGGCCAGGTTGTCTGGAGTTGTTGGTATTATTCATCTGACTAATTTCCATAAACATGACTAATATATTATACAGTGGTTGTGTTTCTGGTCCAAAAGTGTTCGTCTTTCCTGTTATGTACTGCTTTTTTTTGTCCTAATTCCAAACATATTCCTGTATAATAGATATCCCCCAGTGGGAATAGCCAGATTTTCTCTCATATCGAGGAATATCGACTGTAGAGACAGAAATAGCACAAAGTCTTGATTGGCTAAATCAATAGCAACACAACCAGTAAGACATAGATCCGGAGAAACCTTTCTTCATTAACATCTTTGCTTTTTCTCTCCTGACTCTATTGATGGTGAATCCAGTCTTCTGTTCCCCGTCTCACTGAGTCCACGGTGTTGGAAACGAGGGGCTTTCCTCACATGCCGTCTCTGGAGATAAAGGCCAATTATAGCAGTTCAGGTTTTTACTTGTCAGAAGGATCGTCCTGCAGGGACCGCAGCAGCAGGAGTCCGTCGGTTCTGTGTGCACATATTCATGTCCTGGTGCTCTATTAAAGCATCGCTATGAAGGTAGCACGAGTGTCTACCCCCCTGACATCCACCTAGCTGAAGTGACATCATTAAAAGTGATGTTGAATCGCTGCCAGCCACAGTGGCACTGTAGTGTGATCGACCCTGCAGAAGGGGGGAGACGGGCTCCCTTTTGGGCATCAGTAGCAAAACCCTTTATAATAAGCTCTGTGCTGTAACCATCTCCAATGTTGCCATAATAGAGTAGATATTTTAGTTTAGGGCTGTTAAGATGTGTTGAAAGTGCGTTGCAGTAATTGGCGATTTCCTTTAATGAGATTGCTCTGTTTTTAACCCAAGACAAGAGGAGTGTTTTTAACGATAAAAGCCAGATTATTTGACACAAAAGAACATTTATATTACGTTTGAAGTGACCATAAAAGGCACTCACCAGAGCCTCTGGCACTGGAATTGATTTATCGCGCTCAATAAAATGTCATTTGTACGTTGTGATGGCACCACTACTTCATAACTGGATGTGTCTTACAATATCAGGTTGCGTCACCATCCCTAAACGCAAGTCTGTTTACAGTCTATAATTAGCTTTGTTATACGTACTGTTGACAGAAGTTTGGCTTTAAGAAAGGCTTTGGCTGCAAGCAAATGTGATGAGCACCTACAAGAGGAGACCATCGCCATGCAGTCGTTCTTTAGCAAAAGTAAACCTGTGTTTTTACTTAACAGTGGTAGCAAATTCAAAGGGACTTGGCTTAGGAACTGAAAGGTCACCGGTTCAAGTCCCACAAAGACTACCGATAAGTCCCTGAGCAAGGCATTGTTCCCTACATTGCTCACCGGACGCCGTTCATGTGGCAGCCCACTGCTCCTAACGCTAGGATGGGTCAAATGCAGAACTTGAATTTCCCCTCTGTGGGACCATTAAGTGTCCTTCCTCCTCTTCTTTACTTTACTTCTTAATCGTGACACTAGTGGTGAGGAAAAACACTTCACTTGAGCTAGTTTTAAAAGTAATAACCTGTGCGACACTAAAGTAACAATCACTGCGCCTCTTCTCAGCGTTCTCCGTGTTCTCTGCACTGTCCAATATAACTTTTTCTCTTCCTGGTGGCACATATTGACTTGTTTATGTATCCACTGAAACACCCTGATGCAGGAGGCTTTCAGAAAGTAGTACTGTTGAAGTTGTCGTTTCAGTTTTTCACTTTCTTCTCTCGTCAGGGCAATTACAAGAAAGTAGTAGAAAATAATGCAGGGCTTTTCCTCATGCTGCTGGATTGTGTTGTGGCGAAGTTAAACTAGGTTCAACTTTTTTGACCCAGTTTTATTAGTTTTCTAAGCGTTGAGGCCCCATTGAAATGAACGACGGGTCGGTGCCATTGTTTTATGTTTGTTTCACACAGTGCTGTCATGTGTCGGGATATCGCCCGAGGGGATGTTACGGGCCTGTGTTCAAAAATGCATGAAGCTGTATCGTTGGGTTTATTGTTTAAAGTACGATAGCATACAACCCAGTTTAAGTAAAAAGCAATGAGGGTTACTGGATCCTTATATACACTGTTGAAGTTGCAAAGTTAGTTTAACATTAAACCCTTTGGCCAATTACCAATATGACACCAGATTTTGGATAATATTGTTTGTTTATTTTCCTACTTTTTGTATTTTTCCGAATTCACTGACTGTTCGAGATGTGTGGTAACCACTTAGTCATTAAATCCACATTACTGATGATTATTTATCAATCAATTATATATAAAAAACTAATGATATTGAAGCAGCAGTATTTCAATGGTTCGTCTTATTTAAAGGTCTCCTATTATGCTCTTTTATGGCATATATTATAGATCTCAAATATAAATTAAAAAAAACATGTCTGACGTGTTTTGCTCTAAATACCAAACAGATTATTGATTTAAGCACGTCCGCTATCACTCTGTTTCAGCCCCGTTTTCGAAATTGCTGATTCTGTGACTGTCGCTTTAAATTTGAGCTGAGCTGAAGCTGGCCACGCCCCGTTGGAGCGTCATGATGTCTCTCTGAAGAGAGAAGTTTCTAACGGAGATACTCAGCTAAACGCTGCTGTGACTAAACCCCATATTATGTTCCAAACCACATCCAGCCTTATTTCTGAAACACTTCTCAGTGTTTACCACTAGAACAGAGACATTATCTGTATTATAGAAACAACAACTCTCAGTCCCTCCTGCAGACATCCTGCTGAACACACAGACACACAGAGGTGCTGCGGAGGGGATTCAGCTCACGACTGTATATTGGGGACGATAGGTTGAGACGTGTCACGTGGGGGGGACGTTGCCAGGAGTTCAACGTAAAGCCGGCCCACATTTCCGATATGACGTGATATCGGCAGCAAATCTGGATCATCTCGTTTGTACCCCGTTTTTAGAGATGAGGGTAAGGAGGAAAAGACTTTGTGAGTCTCCTTACACACCGGGGACACATGTTTATGTATAAAAGACAGCAGAAAGTGCATTTTGCATAAAAGGGGACCTTTAAAGCAAATTATTCTGTACTTTTCGTGTTGTTCTGAGCTTTATATTTTATTGCATTTTTTCCCTTGAATTCGCCCGGCCCAACGTTAAACCAAAACCGGATCACATGTATCTGAAAGTTAAACTTTTTACAGTAAGCTGATTGGATCTGTAACTGGTCCCCCCCTCCCCTGGCCATGGCCTCTCCCATCTGCCACACCAGCCAATCATATATGCCGGGCTTATGACCCACAACAGTTGCCATAGCAACGCCGTCCTGCCTCCTGGAGAACATGTCATGCATGTTAAGTGTTTCTCCGATGCTCACTCGTTGTCTTGCGCTCTCTCTCAAGTAGACACACACACACACACACACACACACACACACACACACACACACACACACACACACACACACACACACACACACACAGAGGATAAAGTGACTCGGTGGACCAGATATAGTTAACATAAGTGTTTGTTCTGAGGAAGCACTTATAACTGCACCAGCTTACCCCTCGGTGTGTGTGTGTTTAAGCATGAGAGGCTGCATATATCTGAATATCTCATCACAAGATACATTTCTTACAACTTGTAGAGTAAAGTGCTACATAACGGTGCTGGGTAACAAATCAGAATATAAATCAACTGCCTGACATCTGTGTATGTAGAGCATTTAACAGAAAAAAGTGTCCTTCAACTTCCCAGCAAATATTCTACTCCTGTGTTGCCCTCTTTTTTCAACCTATAAAAATCTCTTTTTACATATTTGATATTCAGTTTCTGGGCCATATGAGTTGAGATTTCAGGAGCTCACCAACTCCTCTGTGTCAAAACAAAAATAACCTGCCCACAACAACATTTACTCCGAACAAAATAGGTGCTATTACCGTTTATAGGCTGTTAGCCTCTAATGTTCCCCATAAACAAGACGTAATTTCTGTGGCTACATGAAGCTTTATGACTCCCGACTGGGCTGTAAGTTATTGTCGGTTTGTTTTGGGATTATTAGGTTCAGACGAGGGGAAGTTTCTGAACTCTTTTATTAGAAATCAAGCAGAAATGATCCAGTTTAACGCCCTTTTGAGATGAAATGATCAGACACCAAATAATGTGTAAACCACCTGGACTGTCAGGACAAATGCATTGAAATGAATAAATGGAGAAGCTGCCATCCAACCAGCCCTGTCTTGTACTCCTTAATGAAAAACAGTTAACTTTCCTCGCTCTGATCAATCTTTTATGCTGTGTTTCAAGGCTTTTGGGATAACCATGCTGACATTGCAAACAAGGAGGGATTTCCAAATGACAGGATACCGTTTTGCATTGCTTTTCTGGTTCTCTCAAGCTCTGTTTTTACTTGCAGTAGTGGATCAATAGTGAATCAGAAATCAAGTTAGGTAACTGCCATCTATGACAGTCATTTCTACCTCCGCTTAATCCGTTTATCAATCTATTTTGCCACTTTTTTAAAGCAAAAATGCTCCTTTTTGCTGCTCAGATGAGAATATTTATTAGATTTTTTTACTCGTCTGTGTTGGTAAAGATAATACCCATTAAACCTGAATGACAACCCATGTTGATCAGGTAACACAGGACAACATTTCTTCCTTTTTGCCGAGCCATTATATCATTCTACAGTTATTGTATTACTTTATTCCCATGTCAAAGTCCCCATTCCGCCGAAAAGTGCTTCTCTGAGTGAAGAGTTAATGGGCTGTACATTTATTATTCATTATTCTGCTTGTTATTTTAAGATTTGGGTTTATTTATTGAGGGAGTTTGTTTTCTTTCTTGCAGTTAGAGTGAATGACATTGCACGGAGAAAAAGGGCGAGAGAGGTGGAAACAGTCGGCAGCTCGTATCCTGTCTTCCAAAAAAATTGAAGAAACAGTTTGGGAGCTCACTGCGAATTATTCATAGCCTTCTGTTAAAGCTGCTACTGTGTGTGTGTGTGTGTGTGTGTGTGTGTGTGTGTGTGTGTGTGTGTGTGTGTGTGTGTGTGTGTGTGTGTGTGTGTGTGTGTGTGTGTGTGTGTGTGTGTGTGTGTGTGTGTGTGTGTGTGTGTGTGTGTGTGTGTGTGAGAACCACAGAGTGCCAGTGTTGAGAACACGAGGAAAGCCAGTGTGTGTTTATTTAGTTGTTGGTTGAGAGCGGGTCAGGCAGGCCCAGAGTTTTTACACTCTTTTCCTTTTTCGTCGAGGAAAAACTTTCCTTCAGAGTTGATTCAGATAAAGTTAGCTCCCCTTCCTTCGTATAAAAACATAATCTGATAATGAAAGGGAGGGCACGGACACGTTGGGGTCAAATGAAGCGGAGTTGTTACGGGGTGTGAAATGCACAACTATGGCTTCAATCCAGTTACGTCCCACATCCTATTATTAACTGGTCCTAGTACAGTGCTCATCACCAGTCTCAAGCTACTGGCGGAGCGTTATCATGTTGTTCTGAGTTTGTTCTCCTGCTACATCTTGATTATCTTCAGCTACAGCTGGCTCTCTAAATGAGGTGAGAGGTTTAAGTGGGAAATATCCGCTAATTAAATTCACTCAGACTGATTACACAAGATTAAATGAGGTGATTAGTCATAAACACAAGTGTCTTTGGCCAGTGTCCTCTCATTTACAGCAGGATTTACATGTTTTACATCATGGACGATTTTTGAAAACTGTTCAGACTTTTAGGGGTTTTCTTTTACCTGTTCTGACGTCGTTCACCTTGTTCTGTGTTTTTTGTCTATGTTTAATCAGAACTCGCGTCTCCATGTCCCAATTCAAATTAATTTGTTAATTGTACTATACATGTGCTTTTTGCCTTAGTGGCTGGACTTGGTAGGGTTCAAAATAGCCAGTTAGAGGGAAACGAGTCTCTTCTAGGCTGCTTTTATAATATACTGTAGGTACAAAAAGATGGTTTTAAAATAATTGTGATTTTTGTCGGCAAGTGAAGTATCATTTTTTTTATGAAAAGTCTTAAAGATGTACTTAAATGTAGCTAAGTAATTAAAATCTTCAATTCAGGGTTAAAAATATTGTAAAATATAGTGTAGATGAGAAATGAAAGCAGGTATGTAGCCTTTTATGAAAGCGTAATGGTAATTTTCCTTTCTTTTAGAATTCCTGTTCCAGTTATTTTCCAAAGTATTTGAAAATGATGAATTTATTTGAATCCAGAAAAGAGAAATAGTTTCCCACGTACAGTGCCGCTGCTAGCCATTTTGGTGCCCTAAGCATAATTCCTTCATGATGCCCTCCCCCCCCCTCAACTATTTGATCAATCTTATCTAATCTAATATAAAAACATTATAGAATGAGTTGCAATATTGTACACAATTTAATAATAATGTTTGCTTTATATCATTCATAATGGATATTTTATATTTATATCTTAACAACAGGAATAAAAGGAATAAAAGCAAAATGATACACCTTACACAAGACTATTAAACTCTACATTTAATTGAATACAATATGGTTAGGAGGGCATTTTGTTTACTACAAAACGTTTTTCTATTTCACCGACAGATGTCGTCCATGCCGATATAAATGCAATCAAAACGCCAGTTAATTTAGTCATGTATCTTCTGTCACTCTCAGATATAGCTAAGCTAGCTGTAGCAGTAGCTACAGGCTTCACATTATCACGAACCCTTTTCTGTCCCATTGCACATAGAACACCTAACCTTATTTATGTGAGACTGTAGCCTATTTTGCTGAATTCTACCGAATGACAATCCTAAAGATGGCCGTGGGTTTATTATGCATTGGCATTGCAAACTCCAAAATAAAATATACTTTCTCAAATGCTATGTAAACTTTTCTAAATGCCTGGCTAAACACTATTAATTTCACGCCACACAGTGATAAATGGTCTGAAGCCAGAATTGTTAGCCTACCTAGTGCAATGACTGCTAACTGTTACTGAGAAAGTATTGGCCACCGTCACGTCAAAATAAACCATAAACTGTCTACTATTCAATATCTAAAGTAAAGTAACGGCTAACTGGCATCAGTTACTTGCAAAATGCAGTTATAATTTTTAACAGCAAAATCTCAATTTAGCTTGCGCCTAAGTTATAACACATATTTGAGTTTGCTAACATTAGCAATAACGTTAGCTAGTTCAAGGTGTATGCATAGGCTAAGCTTTACACTAGCTGCACATATTTCCCGTATTTAAGAAAGATTAAACGTGGACACTTACCTGCAAGTGATGCACGGGCATCATCTCGCTGTTTCCTCTTTTTTCTTTTTTCTGCTCCTGACTCCTGTTGCCTTTTCATTTCCAAAAATGTCGAGTAATCCAAAAGACCACTGACAGCAAGGGCACCCACAGGGCGCTTGGGACGCAGATTGTGCAGATTGTGTTTTCGTTTGTGTTTGTGTGAGTGGGGAGGGGAGGGGGGGAGGGGAGAGGGGGGCACCATCGGTACCTTTGAGTAGTATGCCTAAAAAGTGCCTCATATTTCTATAGTCTACTGAAATAATTTCGGCCTTATAATTATTATGACGATTTTTCATTAGGCTATTTTTGGTGGTGCCCCCTCGACACTTGGTGCCCTACGCACAGCGCGTAATGCGCGTTATGGGAGCGGCGGCACTGCCCACGTAGCAGCTTCTTCAAGGCCAGAGGTGCAAGTCGTGCACAAATCCTTCTTTATCTAACTTGTTTACATCTGTGCTGGTGATAAAAACTTGTAGGCAGCCTTTGCAGGGCTGAGTTTATACTCTTTATACTTATACTTTATACTTGTACTCTCAAGTCCTTCTCTTTTCTGTGAACACACACAAGCCTCTTTAGTAACTTTTTCACATAAGACGTTTACAACCCTTCAAATTGGAACAGATTTAAGAATAGTTTGGGCTATATTAGCCTCAGAGTTCCTGTTGTATTCTGACTTAATTTACCTAGATGCCAGCTTTTCACATCACTCACATTTTATGAAATATCCCTCTCTGAATCAGAACGTATGTATGTACACAACAACATATTTACCTGACATGTACAGGTGTTTAGAAGCTGCTGGATCTGTCATGCAAGTGAAAAATCTAGCCTTGTCCATCCACATTTACGAATGCTCCCACAGAGACGCCCGGGATAATTTATTTTCTAATATGTGCAGCCATGTCAGCCGCATCAGGCCTCTGTATATCTTTTTGTAGTTTACTGTCCGTGCAGCAGGAATATCAAGTGTCAAAATCGATCAGATGCTCATGTGCATGCAAGCAAGTCAAATCCCAGCCGTCTACACATTCCTGCCACTGTGATCTCTGTCTTTTTGAAGTGTAATCATGAAAGTAAGAAGAGCCTGATTTTTATTTAATGATTTAAACCAACTAAACACAAAAAAGGACGACGCACTCGACTTAAAATAACCTCAAAAATATTTTTCTCTGTGTTGTTCATATGGCTGTGGGAGACAGATGATGATGGGTGTGTGTGTGTGTGTGTGTGTGTGTGTGTGTGGGGTGAAACGGGGGGCTTTCCTGCCCGTGCTGTTCCTCAGTACAAACACAGTGTGGATGATAGTATTTAAATACACACTCTCTTAGCCTGCCCCCTACTGTTGCCCAGACCTACTTTCAAACACACACGCATACACTCACACACACTCTGGGGAAAATACACCCTTAAAACACTTTGTAGATGATCAGAACTGGAGTACATCTGAGCTGTGAGCTAAATGAGTGTTGGGGATTTTTTCCTGACCCACTTCCCATCAGTTAGAACTCAATTAAGCACTTCGAGATCGACTTTGGCCAGAGGACTTTGTGGATCATACTGCCTCTGGTGGGGAAGAGCGGTATTGCTCCTCCTCTTGCTCTTTGCTCTCATTAGCATATGAAAAGATCAAAAACTAACGTTATAATTAACCTAGCTGTTAGTCTTCTTACTGAGGAATTAGCATCACTGGTAGCTGTGTGTTGCAAAGCATGTTGGGATTGTTTCATTGAGTTTGAATCATATGTGCCACCTGGGAATGTGTTGCAACTCTGGAAAGGATTTCTGAAATGCATATGAATCCCACGCCTTTTGTCTAACAAAGACATTGATTCTTCTCTTTTATTATTCACCAAATTACATTATAGCACCTCACAAACTTTTGTATTTAACTTTAACAAAGTTTAAAATGTAACTCTAAGTTGATTTTTCTCTTCAAGTAATATAAAAATCTTATTTGGTTTATATACTTCTCAAATTTCTGAATATTTCCAGTGGATAATTGACCTTTTTAACCATTACACCGCTGCTGTGTACAAACCTCCACTCAATATTTAGCTGTTGTAGTTCTCAAAGTGGCCAGTTGGTGTCCTCCTCTCCCCATTTCCCCTCCACATCCTGAGTGACAGATTGAGGATTTTCTCTGTGACATTTCACAACTGTGACACTTGGGAGGACGAGCCAGTTACACAAAATATAAACTGTCGTGTGCTAACAGTTATTTATCAGGGTTTAAGGTAACACATCATAAGCTTTTGAAGCCATTACTTCAATTCATTTAAGAGCTTCCCTTTTGTATATTTACGTCAGGCTTGTGTGGAACATTTTATGAATGTTTTAATAGTAATTGATCCTCTTTTTCTGTGTTTTTCTCCAGGAGCTGACGAGAGTTAAGTGCCGTGAAGTTGAGTGCAGTCCGTCCTGCAGCCTCTCCTCCCTGCCCTTCCAAGACTTTCCCCCCCAAAACCGAGCTGCTGTTTTGTGCCTCCCATCTTTTGGACCTGAAACACACTCAGTCCTGAGGTGTCACACACACACAGTAACACACCTCACCGCCAACCCCACCAACCAGGATGATCACCTCGGAGCTCCCCGTCCTACAGTAAGTCAAACACACAATAGAAACATTTTCAAAACACTCTTCTAAAGGTGTTCTCTATATTCTTTTGTACTGTTGGTCAAATGTGGATTGAAACATGTACCGTTACCTTTATTACAAACTTGACTTCCTTTTTGTCGTCATAAACAAACCAGGTGTTCAATATGGGAGTGTGTTATTCTTTATCCTTCCTGACAAAGTTTTATTTTTCCTATAGGTTCCTAAATATTCGTTCTGTGGACGAATAAAAGCTTTCAGATGCAAAGAAGTCATATGTGTTTCTGCTTTCTCTCAGGGACTCTTCCAATGAATCTGGGGCAACAGACGCCGTGGGCTTAAGTATGAGCATCAGTGAGATTGAAGAACCCGAGGTAAAAGGCAAGAAGAAGAGAGGGAGGCCTGGAAAACAAGCCCAGGTATGAGTCTCTGTCAGCAGAGTATGTGTGAGGGTATGACTGAGAGCAGCCTGACTTTGTGTGTGACCATCTCTGTTTTTGTGTGTATTTTACTGTATGAGCTTCCGCATGCATGTTTGTGTTGACGAAACAAATTGTCTTAACCCCCAGTTATCTGTTTCTCAAGTAAATAAAATGTGTTTTTCTTTCTTACCTGTGTTATTGACGTCCCTGCCTCCACAGTCAACCAATAAGAAGCCTCGGAAGGCACCGGCGGAGAAGTCTGTGAGCGTAGCACGAGGGCGAGGAAAAGCCAACGGAGTGGTTCAACATAATGGAGACGGAGGAGACCCCGTCACTCTGTTTGAAGTGGTCAAAATGGGAAAGAGTGCCATGCAGGTGGGTGAAATAAAAGCCTCTAAAACACATCACAAGATGCTCAAAAAAACCTGCATCAATTCTAGTGACATGCTTCAAATTTGTCTGATCTCATGCCACCCTACACTGCGATTTTTAAATGCTGATAATTCGGCACCTGTCTGTTTTGTACTAAGAGGTGTTCGTGTGTGTGTGTTTACAGTCTGTTGTGGACGAGTGGATCGAGTCGTATAAGCAGGACAGAGACTTGGCGCTCTTGGATCTCATCAATTTCTTCATCCAGTGCTCGGGGTGCAAAGGTAAGACTAGCAAACCCACAAAACAACAAGAAAAACCTACTGAAATCAGTCGTTTTGGATACCAACAACTGGCTTAACAAACATCCATCTGATTTAAATCCTGTGAATGTTTTCTCTGTCACCAGGCACTGTGAGGATTGAGATGTTCAGGAACATGCAGAACGCAGAGATCATCCGCAAGATGACCGAAGAGTTTGATGAGGTAACTTCAGACAGAGAGTGGTTAGAGTTGCAGGTGGTTGCTGTACTTATCATATTTATAAGCAAATCTAAGTGTGTTGCCCGTCTAAAGAAGCTAACCAGTGTTTGCTCTTCTCAGGTTCAGTGATAATCTACCACTATTTATGGCAAAAAAGTATGGAAAATAAAACTCACTTAATACAATTTAAAAAATATAAAAAAGCTTGAACTAAAATGCATAATAAAACACCAAAAAATCCCACTTATAAATAATATGACTAAGATCAGCATCTCTATTTGCTATTTCATGTACATCTACATCAGGGGTGTCCAAACTTTTTTCACCAAGGGCCACATACAGAAAAATATAGGGAGAGCTGGGCCACTTATAGAGGTGAATATTGTCTCATAAGTTAACTTATAAGTTAGCAAAACAAATCAAATGTAGGTGAATAATGCGCGATACTTGAAAACGCGTTCAGAAAAGAACAGCCTACATCCCATCTCTCTTTAGGGTTACATTAATTTTATTGGCAGCTCATTCCTTAAAACAGGAGCCTCAGATCGCTGATAATAAGAGTAAATATGAAGGTTCAATTTCAAGCTTGTTCTAGAAATAAGATATTGGGTTTTTTTTATCAACTAAGA
This sequence comes from Eleginops maclovinus, assembly GCF_036324505.1. NCBI lineage: Eukaryota > Metazoa > Chordata > Actinopteri > Perciformes > Eleginopidae > Eleginops > Eleginops maclovinus. Next base: position 18,086,407 of record NC_086367.1, read on the forward strand.
ATTATTAGAAAATGTTTTAAATTCAAAATGACTAAATATAGATTTAGAAATATAAATATAATAAATATATTTGAACATATATATTTGAGAAGTACAATATAAGACAAGCAAAAGTTTAATTTGTGGGCCATATTGCATTATAGTTTTAGAATTTGCAGAGGGCCAATTCAAAATGGCCTGCGGGCCGCATTTGACCCCCAGGCCGTAGTTTGGACACCCCTGATTCTACATCAATAAAAATGACATCAGTATTATATTATTCACATTGCATTACACTTTTTTTTTGTTGACAAAACAGAGGATAACAAACCGATAGAAGTGGTTTACCTCTGCTGATTGTCTTGATTGGTAACATTTTTTTTAACCTCAACCTGAATATCATTTCAAGCATCCAGAATGAGTGAATTTACATTCTGAAAACAAGTCAAACAGGATTCACACGTAATTAAAAGCAAATAATGCAACAGTTTCAAGAGACAAATCAGACAATGGTGTCTTGAAAAACATAACCCAGCTCACAGTGAAGCTTTATGGGTTGTAGGGTTTTCCAGCTGAAGAGAGACACTATTTTTTTTAAGTAACTCAGACACTGAAGTGAACGCCAGCAAAGAGGTCTTGAAAAACATAACTCAAGATGTTTGTGTCAACAGGACAGTGGGGATTATCCTCTCACCATGCCCGGGCCCCTGTGGAAGAAGTTCCGCTACAACTTCTGCGAGTTCATCAGCGTCCTGATCCGCCAGTGTCAGTACAGCATCATCTACGACGAGTACATGATGGACACGGTGATCTCCCTCCTCACCGGGCTGTCGGACTCGCAAGTGCGGGCCTTCAGACACACGTCCACGTTAGCGGGTAATGACGGCAGCTTTAGGGGGACTAACACAGATCTTTCACATTCATTGTAATTCCTGTGTTTTAAACTCGATATTGTACAGTTTAAATACAAATTGTTTCCTGGGATGAAAGTCTGAAGCCTTCACTTATATTTATTGCTGTTCCTTACATGTGCATTCTCGTGTCTGCACAGCGATGAAGCTGATGACGGCGCTGGTGAACGTGGCGCTGAACCTGAGCATTCACCAGGACAACACGCAGAGGCAGTACGAGGCCGAGAGGAACAAGATAGCCGGGAAACGAGCCAACGAGAAGCTGGAGCTGCTGCTGCAGAAGAGGAAGGAGGTCCGCTGATGTTTGATATTACAAATCAGAATCTAAAGCTTTTCACGCACACAGAGAGCTGAAGTTGTTGCTCAACTTAATATGTTACATTTTGATTGTCATATATTTTAAATACTATATATTTTTGATATTGGGTTCATCAATATTTTGTCAACAATTTCTCTTCTTTTTTTTATCACGGTCTTGGCATCAAACTTTGTGCTTTTGTCGTTGCAGCTTCAAGAAAATCAGGATGAAATAGAGAACATGATGAACTCTATCTTCAAGGGAATCTTTGTGCATCGCTACAGGTACATTTAAAGTTTAAAAGACAATGTATATATTCATATGAATGACTAACCAGTCGGGCTCAGCTTTTGTCATATGTTGTCTTTCCTAGCAGTTCAGAGACTGGTTCTCCACAATAATAAATGTAATAATTATGAGAGTTATTGTTAAAAACACTGACCAAAACCTGCTCTTTTCGACAGGCTTTTAACGTGTGATAAATGTGGTTTTATTTCTCAATTTTATTTTGACTTTTTATCTTGTTTTTTTTCTTACCTCTGTAAATCGTCTTTGAGCAACTTGATAAATAAAATCTATTATTATCAATAATAATTCCTATACTAATAATAGTGATGGTCGCTGTGCTACTCTTTGTTTTGTAGGGATGCAATTGCAGAAATCCGAGCCATCTGTATTGAGGAGATTGGAGTGTGGATGAAAATGTACAGCGATGCTTTTCTTAATGACAGTTACCTGAAGTATGTTGGCTGGACATTACACGACAGGGTAAGCACACAGCATCACCACCTGCTTTTCCCCTCAACAAGGCTAATGTTTTTGTGCACCAACACTACGTTTTATAGTTTGGATAATGTTTACACAAAGAAGGAATATCCCATCAGCCCACCAGGATCTTCTTTTAATGGTTCCTCTCTCTTTCAGCAAGGAGAGGTGCGTCTGAAGTGCCTGAAGGCTCTGCAGAACCTGTACACAAACCGAGAGCTGTTCCCCAAGTTAGAGCTTTTTACCAACCGCTTTAAGGTAACACCCCAAAGAGAAATCCTGACTGCTTTAAGCTCAAGAGCAGTACTGAGCGATTGTATGATTACTGTTGCATTCCAGCGTATTTATTCTTTTTCTTTCCCTGTTTAATATGACAGGACCGTATCGTCTCTATGACGCTGGATAAGGAGTATGATGTGGCAGTGGAGGCCATCAGACTGGTCACGCTCATCCTGCAGTGAGTAACTTCAAAGCTTTCACCCTTTTATCACACGGAAATATTGCTCTATCTTTAACACGGTTCATTTATAATTGATCAAATAACTGGCAAGTCATTAAAAGCACACGTCTAAGGTCACAGGTACAGATATAGACAGGATGCTTCAGAGCGGGAGGAAACGGCGTTCAGTTTGCCTGTAAATCCAGATCTTGGGGTCTTCTGAAGGGCCGGTTAACTGATCGACACACTTATACTTGTATCCCTTTATAGATGTATAACATTTCGTTTTATGTACCTCCTATTCTTTAAGTCCCAGAAGGTCGTACATTATTTTGATTCCAATACTCTTCTTCACTTTTACTGAGGAGACAAGGAGGTACATCTTTGTGTTGATTTTAACTCATTTTGATGATCTGTTGCAGGGGCAGTGAAGACGCCTTATCTAATGAGGACTGTGAGAACGTGTACCACTTGGTTTACTCGGCCCACCGACCTGTGGCCGTGGCTGCCGGAGAGTTCCTGCACAGGAAGTGAGTTCATCCTGGGGTCTCTCCTTGTTTCAGTAAAAATAATTCTGACATGAAATGATGTGAAGATTTACTTTTAGTCGGAACTACTTTTAGTTGGAATTACTTGTCGTTTTATAAAGATTTTGAACACCTGTCCTATTCGCCTTTCTAACTGTCCCTCCACTCTCCTCTCCTCTCCTCCCCTTTTCTCAGATTGTTCAGTCGTCATGACCCACAGGCAGAAGAAGCATTGGCTAAGCGTAGAGGGAGGAGCAGTCCCAACGGAAACCTCATCCGCATGCTGGTGCTCTTCTTTCTGGAGAGTGAGGTAACACTGATTCCCACATGATATGCGATGAGGAAATAATATTTTTAAATGATAAAGTGGAGTATTCTGGAAAATGGCCCATTCGCCATAACCGTCAGGGTGTCCGTCCTGGAAAGAGACAATAAACCATATAATGTGTTGAGGACCATTTGCTCTGCTAACCAGCTTTGTAGTTGAATAAAGCTTTGAATATCAGCTAGAATGTCACACAATTCTTGCTGATCGTGTACTGAGCATGTGTCTGTGTGCGTAGCTCCACGAGCACGCAGCCTACCTGGTGGACTCGCTGTGGGAGAGTTCTCAGGAGCTGCTGAAGGACTGGGAGTGTATGACTGAGCTGCTGCTGGAGGAGCCTGTGCAAGGAGAGGAGGGTAAGACACGCACGCAAACACACACACACACACACACACACATTAAACAATTCACTCCTTAAACCCTATGAAACAGCTTTAGGCCTCCTCTTCACATCCAGCACAGCATCGCCAGCTGGAAAAGATGACGACATGAAATCTTGTTCATTAAACCCTCTTTTATTCACTCTCTCTGTTCCTGACCTTTGCTGACAATCCGACTCTCTCTTGTCCCTGTGTGTGCCCTGCAGTGTTGTCAGACCGACAGGAGAGCGCTCTGATAGAGCTGATGGTGTGCACCCTCCGTCAGGCAGCAGAGGCACACCCACCTGTTGGCAGAGGCACCGGCAAACGGGTAGGTCAAGTATACACACTTTTTACTAAGTAAGCATGCCACTTAAATTCCTGATAAGACAGAAAGCTTTACTAAAAGCTTGTATTAGATTAATCCAGCATTACATTTACACATCTCTAACAAACACCACCTGTGTGTAACAGCCTTAAGAGTTCAACTCAGGTGCTCAACAGCTGGGTATCTAGCGGAGTGTGTTAGTTTGCTCATTAATACGTCTGCTTATTTATGTATTTGCTTGCGTTTCGATTTTCTGTCAGCAAAACTGATTTTCTTTCACCCATAAATAACTTTTTGATCATTATGAAAGGACAGAAGCCTCTACCCAACAGAAAGTCCCTGTTTATTTCCCTTTTTCCCGCATATTTTTACACATTTGACCTTGTGTGTCCAGGTGCTGACAGCGAAGGAGAGGAAGACGCAGATAGACGATAAGAACAAACTGACAGAGCACTTCATCATGGCGCTGCCCATGCTGCTGTCCAAGGTAAGACCTTCCTGAAGTCCTGCCCGCAGTCTGCACAGGGAGGCCCGCGACACTGATTAACGAGCGGGCAGGCTGACTGATCTGTTTGTCGAAATAATTGATCAGGGTGTTATTTATATGGCTGTGAGAAGTGTTATTGGATGTGTGCCAATCTGGAGAGGCATGCTGGCCAAATACTGGACTGAAGTGGAAGACAAAAAAACAGAAAGACGGGTCTGTTTTTGTCTTTCTGCCTCTGAATGTCTGATTATGACTTTTTTTTCTGTATAGATCAGGGTAAATAAAGCTTTTCTGCACTTGTTTACAATGTTCTAACTTATCTGATGCTTCTGTCAGAAAAAGATTTGTTTTTTTAAGATGAAAGAGTCGAAAAAACTGTAATACTCCATATTTCCAGACTGCTTATTTCCCCTTAAAGAGATAAAACTATGCTACAAAAGGCTGTTCCATTAAGTTTTATAAGATATACGTCATATTTATTACATTCAGCTGACGCCTTTATCCAAAGCGACTTACAATAAGTGCATATAACCATGAGGAAACAAACTCAAAAGCAAGAATCCTGCAGGTATATTTCCTATCTGTCAACCCAACCAGATTAAGTGCTACTGCATTAGCTTCACTTAAAGAGTTTTTTAATGTTATTTTATCATAAAAAGATGCAGTCGAAACACGTGAGTTCTCTCTGATTATCTAATTCCCACCTCTCCCTCTCCTCCTCCACAGTATCAGGCAGACTCGGAGAAGGTGGCCAACCTGCTGCAGATCCCTCAGTTCTTCGACCTGGACGTGTACAGCGCCGGGCGCATGGAGAAGCACCTTGACGGCTTGTTGAAGCAGATCCGGCTGGTGGTGGAGAAGCACATCGAGATGGACGTGCTGGAGGCCTGCAGTAAGACCTACAGCATCCTCTGCTCCGAGGAGTACACCATCATGAACCGCGTGGACATCGCCCGCTCGCAGCTCATCGACGAGATGACGGATCGCTTTGCACACTCTGTCGAAGATCTGCTGCAGGAGGTATGATGGGAAGAAAAACAGGCGTTGGTGCAGTAGTGGAAAAAATGATGCAGGAGTCCCTACATGTAATCCCCGCCTCCCTAGTCTTTATGACTGACAGGTGTTTGTTGTTCTGCAGGCGGAGGAGGCTGATGATGACGATATCTACAACGTTTTATCCACGCTCAAGAGACTCACAGCCTTCCACAAGTAAGAGAAGATGAAATATATAAGCCTTTGTGTTGTGCAGGTTAACAGAATACAGAACATACTCTTGTGAAATGTGATTCATTTACCTTTTGCTTCCTGTTTCAGTGCCCACGACCTGACACGGTGGGATTTATTCGGGAACTGCTACCGGCTGCTGAAGGCGGGCATCGAGCAGGGCTCCATGCCGGAGCAGATCGCTGTCCAGGCCCTGCAGTGCTCTCACTACTCCGTCCTCTGGCAGCTGGTTAAGGTCACAGAAGGAGCTCCCAGCAAGGTGAGGGACGCACTGACAGAGCCTGAACACCACACACTCAGATCCCAGGTTATCCTCAGTCAGAGCTCGGAGTGGCATCCCATTATTTCTGTATAGAGGGGCGGCTTATTTAATACTCAAATATCGCACAGATCCAATTGAACTGTTACTCCATGCAGGGAAACAGCTGGAGCTGCAGCTCTTGATCATTAATATATGTAATAAACAGGACATCTTGATATACTATGGCCTGCGGTGACGATTTGTGAAGAATAAAAAGAAAAAACAGAACAGAAACAAGACGACGGATGCAACAGTTACCAGTTTCATATTAACCATGGCACGCATCAAATATTAATCCTCATTTCAGCTGTGTGATTACAGCACTTTGTGGTCAATTTAGCAACAGCTTTCCAGATGCAGGCGCACAGGCAGCATGGGTTTGGTTCCAATCGATGAACACATGCAAAGGGGATCATAGCTCTATAACAGGACTAAATATAAAGTTTTATATGTTTCACAAGATATTTATAATCGAAAAGTTGCTAATTTTACTTTGTTTTTTTCAATATAGAGCTTTAAACAATAACAAAAGCACATTTTATCAATACCGAGATAACACTGATAACCGTGATCCTGTTTGTTTCTATATTTTTGACATAAAACAAGATCACCTTTATCAAACCTAGATCTTCATTTGTTGATTTTCATTAGACTAGATCTTGGAGTGGCTCGACCAGCGTCAACACAAAGTGTATTGATTCTTTAATTGGAGTTGGCAGATGATTTAATGTAATCATTTACTGTAAGTTCACTCGCGGGTGCAGTCAGCCATGAAACATGTAGCATGACAGATACTAGTGATAAATATTGATTTCCTCTAAAGTGCTCATTATTTGTGACACTTATAATGTGTGTGCAGGATGACCTGGTGGCCCTCAGGAGAGTGGTGAAGTCGTTCCTGGCTGTGTGCCAGCAGTGCCTGTCCAACGTCAACACACCGGTCAAAGAGCAGGTAACAACACACACCTGAAACAACCTGCTCACACCTTTAGGAAAGAATAATACAAATAAAGGTGTCTGGAGGGTGGAGAACAGTTGCATGACACAATTTTCTAGGGATGCTATGTAATCCTGGAGAGAATACAGAAGGATGGACAGATAGCAAATATAATTGTAGTGTTAAAAAAAAAATTGTGTCATTCAGGACAAGAGATTTTAGTTAAAATGGTTTCAAATGTATTTTTTCCCCCATTTGTTTATGCTAAAAGAGAACGTATTAGTAAGGGAATAGGTAGAAATGAAATTAGTCTTATTTGTATCAAATCCTCACTCTTCTTTTGCTTCTGATTCAGTCGTTCATGCTCCTCTGCGACCTGCTGATGATCTTCAGTCACCAGCTGGTTTCTGGCGGCAGGGAGGGTCTCCAGCCGCTCGTCTTCAACCCGGACAGCACTCTTCAGAACGAGCTGCTCAACTTCGTCCTGGACCACGTCTTCATCGACCAGGATGATGAGAGTCAGAGCATGGGTGAGAGTCCAAGGACGTTTAGAAATCATATGTAACAATGAAATAGGATCAACACAATGCTCCTCTTTATTTGATATTTACCTCGTCTTTTTTCCTTCCTTTCGCTCCTTCTACTCCTCTTCACTTCTAACTGTAGAGGGAGATGAGGAGGACGAGGCCAATAAGATCGAGGCTCTCCATAAAAGGAGGAATCTGCTCGCGGCTTTCTGCAAACTCATCATTTACGACATTGTTGACATGCCCGCTGCGGCCGACATCTTCAAACACTACATGAAGGTACCATTATCAATTTAAATAAAATAAAAAGGCAATATGAAACTGAAGTCAGCAGGTTTTGTGGTTCAATAAGATTATAGGTTTTGATAAATCTTTATTCTCAGGTCTAGATTTGGCAGTATTTGTCCTTTAGCAAATCTTTGATGTCCTAACATGATTTCATTATAAGGTATTTTGGGGTCCTTAAATGTGAAAAATAAGACTCTTCTGGGATTTATTTGTGTAAAAACGTGTTTAAATAAATAAGAAGGTCAATAAATCTTTCTGTCTAAACAAACAGAAAATCTACCTCAGATTCTCTGCACATAAATTCCATTTTTTTTTGCAACTGTTGAAGAAAAACATGGAAATGATATCATAATAAATGCACTGAACTGTCACCTTGCTTCGTTTTAACCCTCTTTTTTCCCCTCTGCTTTAGTATTATAATGATTACGGCGACATCATCAAGGAGACTCTGAGTAAAACCAGACAGACGGACAAGATTCAGTGTGCCAAGACGCTCATCCTCAGTCTGCAGCAGGTGAGGCTTTAAGAAGGACGGTATTACAACACATTACATCCATTCAGTTATTAGAGCTTTCATCAGTGCACACCCACAAACACTTTGTCATTGTGTGTGTTTCAGCTGTTCAACGAGCTGCTGCAGGACCAGGGGCCAAACCTGGACCGGACATCGTCTCACGTCAGCGGCATCAAGGAGCTGGCCCGCCGCTTCGCCCTCACCTTCGGCCTGGATCAGATCAAGACCAGAGAGGCTGTGGCCACGCTGCACAAGTAAGACCTGAGGGCGGTGTTTGGAATCACAGCTGGTATCAAACCGGAAGAAAGTGCATTAGATTTCATACAGTGTGCTCAGTCATGGAAGTGTATATCCCCTCAGCCCGACAACAACTTAAGAACGCTCTAGCAGAGGTTAAAGGGAGGCAAAAAGGGGAGGAAGAAAGTGTACAGATGACTTAGCTGTAATTTAGTGATGCTGATTATTTATCTGTAAATAGATTTGGTAGAGGGATTTGTTGCCATCAATTTATATCAATAAGACTTTTTGAAGAAGCTTATTCATATCAGGATCCTTAATTGCAACTCAAGTCACAAATAAGGGCTAAATATGTTACAACCCGTTCACATTTGTCTGTTAAAAAACAAAATCTGGAGTTCATTGTGAATGAAGTCAAATCTGTTTGTATCGGTTCAGTATTTTAGCTTCCATTACACACACAGGATGCTGTGATGAAATGGCTTTAATTACTTCAATCCCGAGAAAGAAAACATGTTTATAATTTCATACCGCCTTGGAAAAGTCCATTTTAGTCGAGCTTTCTTCACTTTTTTATTTCTCATAAACACAGGTAGTTGTGCAATGAAAATACATGGTACACGGTTCCTCCATCAATGCACAGACAAAAGACATAAAACAAATAAAAAAAAGATATATCAAAGTAGTGCTGGCAATTAAAAAATAAATAAAAATGTTTGGGTGTCTGGCGCTCATTTTGCGTTGCTTTCCATTCATTTGTTTTACTTTCCTTCTTTATCTAGGTCTCTCCTAATAACTTTTTCTGTCTCCGCTTTTTTTCTCACTCCTCCTCTCTCATATTAGGGATGGAATAGAGTTTGCATTTAAGTACCAGAATCCTCGAGGAACAGAGTTTCCTCCCATCAACCTGGCCTTCCTGGAGGTCCTGAGTGAATTCTCCTCTAAACTAATCCGCCAAGACAAGAAGACGGTGTAAGTTCTCCCTTTCATCTTTCTCTAATGTCATGAAAAACTCCTGTCACTTTGAATCCAGATTAAATAAATGATGCCTAAATGCTCCTCAGCCACTCGTACCTGGAGAAGTTCATGTCAGACTCGATGTCGGAGCGTCGGGAAGACGTGTGGCTGCCACTGATCTCCTACAGGAACAGCCTGCTGACAGGAGGAGACGAGGACCACATGTCCGTCACCTCGGGCTCCAGCAGCAAGGCCGCCTCCATCCGCAGCAAGAAGGGCCGACCGCCGGTGCACAAGAAACGCATCGAGGGTGAGGAGGCGGGGGCACAAGCAGAAATTAGTTCATCCATTTATACCGTGTTTAATCTGTTTAGGGAAATGCTGTTGTCTTAATGATCTCGCTGTGTTTGCATTCATTTTCAGAAGAGAGTAGCGTTGACGGCTCGTGGATGTTGCGTAACGACACTCTGCCGACACCGGGAGCGCTGTCGACTCCTCAGCTCACCTCCACAGTGCTCAGAGAGAACAGACCCGCAGAACACATGCCCGACCCAGACTCAGAACCCGGGTCAGAGAACGACTTTGTACACAAGTGAGTGAAAAACGCATAATAGAAGTACACTTTAACCTCAAGTCAGGGTTCCTACGCTCTGAAAAAAACTGGGAAAATTACGAAAATTGCTTCTTTTAGGCCTGGAAAGTTGCCTGGAAAGTTGCTTGAAAAAACATCAAATCCAGAAAAAATAGAAAAGTCATAGAAATTGGAACCAATTATCTTTTTGATTGTCATGTTTTTTTTTTCAATTCCGTCAAAGGGTACAAAAGGAAGACAGGATATGTACTATACATACACTTATTTACCACTAAACAATAATGATAGTTACATTGTTCATCTCTGATCTCTAGCAATCTGGAATGAGATTTATTTTTAAACTGATCTTATTAATTATACACCATAACTTCACACATTTTGTAATCATAATATTACTTGTTATTATATAGCACTTTTCTCGGTGCTGAAAGACACTTTACAGTCAAAGAAGAATCCTGGAAATTCCAAAGAAAATTGGTGTCAGGCCCCTATTTGTGAATTAATAGGTAAAAACTAATTGATCAATTACCTTTTACTCCTATACCCACTTACAAATACATATTGACACCTGACTGTAAACCTGTGCATTACTGATGTAGCGCCGCCTCCTTGTAATACCAGCTGCAAGTCATATCAAAATAGATAATGTTGACCCCGTGTTTGTCTCCAGTCCTCAGATGCAGATGTCATGGCTCGGTCAGCAGAAGATGGAGGAGGTGAACAGGAAGGACCGGACGAGCTTGAACTACATCAAGGCGCGCAGCAACCAGGGCGTCCGGCAGACTGTGTAAGGGTCGAACCAGCAGCACAAGACTGATCATGTTTGACGCCTCCGCAATTAGTTATTTTAAGAATGAAGAGCGTAAAATAGAGAGATTGTAAACGGTGTGTTTTTTTTTCTCCGAATGATTTCCCATCAGGCGTGGGTTGATGGAGGATGACGCAGAGCCGATCTTTGAGGACGTGATGATGTCATCGCGGGGACAGCTGGAGGACATGAACGAGGAGTTCGAAGACACGATGGTGATCGACCTGGTCAGTGACACCACTTTCTCCCAGCATGTTTCATTTACATTAAATGACAACAAATAATAAGGATCTGGTGTTCATTCAGTATTTTTCTTTTAAAATTAAGTTTCCTAAATTGGTATTTTGTCCTACCCAGCCGCCTTCGAGGAACAGACGTGAAAGAGCAGAATTAAGACCAGACTTCTTTGACTCTGCAGCCATGATTGAGGACGAGTCGGTGAGTAAAATGTTGAGAATTTGTCTCAGGAAAGTAAAATGTAAAAATGAATTGCTTCCAGCCTCTAATGTGAGCTTTTGGTGTTGTTGTTTTTTTTTAAATGTACCGTCTTCAGTCAGAACATTTTAAGATGTCACTTTGGGCTCTTGGATATTTTTGACGGGGTAAAAAATGACAACACTTAATAGGTCATCTGAAAAAGGCAGCCGTGCATACTGCTGACTGCAGGGTTGCAGCCCAGATATTTTCAGTATTTGTGTCTGACAGTCTCTGTCCTCTCCGTGTCTTCAGGGTTTCAGCATGCCCATGTTCTGATCCGGGAAGAGGTTAAAGATCCTGAGCTCAGGATCCACATCAGGAGACAACAGAAGGGAGGGTCTGGGTCGTCTAACCCAGAGAACCGGCCAATCAAACTCTTTAAGAATAGGAAACAACATTGTTGAAACACTTTTCTCTTTCTATAAGACGTGATGGAAGGATTGTTTGTCAGGTGGATCCGCTGATGGACGTCGCATCGGCCCGGATCTCCCCTGTGAGCAAGGAACGGCTCTGTTCTTACAGGCGGGCCGGAGGATCCAGAATCGAGTCCGGATTGTTCAAGAGCTTCGTCTTCTCTCTAAATCTTCCTCCTCTTTCTCCTTTCCAGCCTGTTGGTTTAGCTTTTGTTAGCGGTAGCTCGGACGGCCGACGAGCACTTACAGTTTTTACGGTTCCCCGTTACACAGATGTACAGTTGTTTGGTTCAGAGCAGCGTAACACTCTGTACAGCGCCCCCCCCCCCTATGGTGTCGCACTTCGAATCCGTGTGACATAGAGAGGATTTCAATACTAAGTGTTCTATATCTTTGCTCTTATTGCCACCCAACGACCCCTCTCTCCGCTCTCTGTTCGCCAACCGAGTCCTCGTATGTGGTGCTGGTGTGTGACGTGTGTGTGTGCGTGTGCGTGTGTGGTGATTGTTGAGTAGTGGCGTGACATCAAAGCAAAAGAGAGTGTTGACGTTTGAAGGCGAAGCCACCATCCCCTCCCCCTCCAAACTGATCTCGGAAAAGACCTCTCAGATCTCGGAAACACACCCTGGAGAAACGGCCTTTTGAAGTAAAAAAAAAAAAAGACAATAAACATATTTTGAATTCTGTAGCTTTAGTACTAAAGTTTTAAATCGAGTCTGTTTTTGTCTGATGTTTGTACAGCTTTTTTCTCGAATATGTATCTCGTTTGTTGCCAAATCGTGGCCTACATACTTACGGTATATTCCAGCCCCTCCCCCTACACCTGTGTCTCATATCTAACGGTTACCAAGCTCAGAGTGTTGCTGTGGGATGCCTCTTTTTAAGCGCTGTATGGTCTGATTGTAGTCGTTTCACAGTTCAGTATTACAGCAGACTCTCTGTTAAGTTTGTTCCTTTTTACAGGTTACATTTCTACGCCTGCTTCAGTGTTATCTGATCCAAGAAGATTTGTTGTTATTCTGACGGATTCCTGTTTGACAGATTTGTTTGAATGTGTTTTGAATGTTTCCAGCCATATCGTTGTTCACCTCTGTCGGTTAATCAATCATCCACCTCTCCCCCCCCCACCCCCACCCCCACCCCCCGGCTGGCTTGGCAGTCCCCCTGTAAATATCAGAGACAATTGGATCTTTTCTGCAGTGCAGTTGACATCAGTTGCCCTTAAATGCTCTAAAGGCCTGTTTTTTTTTTTCTGTGAACCTAAATTCTTTTTAATAAAACAAATCTGTATTCGATTTATGGACAAGTATTTGTGTGTGCCTTTGTTTCACAGTCTCAGTGGAGTTCAAAACAGCTGCTTTTAAATACAACTTTGCCAAAGTGTTCATGGTGAACTCTTGCTGTGTAGCACCTGACAGCTCATTTTTCACCCTGGATACAGTTTTTACATTTGACAAAACAGTCTGAACTCAAGTCTCTTGCTCTCAAACTGTAGATATTCAGAGTTTCCATGATGTTCTGTGCTCCTCTCATCCATGATGTCTTCACTAAAGTTGGCAGAATCCCAGCAGAAACGATCTCCCGATGAGGACCGTGTGATACAGTCCAAAGCGCCAGGAAAAGTAAGGGAACCTCGAGTAGAAAAATGTTGTTAAAATAAACGGTATAATAAAACCTGTTATGTCTTCATAAAATAGCTTTTCATTTTGAGATATCAAACCTCACTTTTACATTAGCTCCAAGGATTTATAAACTGCAGTGAACGCCTTAAAAGGATTTGTTTAACGTAATTTGCTTTTTGAATTTCACAACTTTAGCAAATGTATTAACTGACAAGCATGACGTCTTTTCATCAAGCTAGCTATCTCTCGCCAAAAAAGCTACGTAATTTCCCAAACTCTTAGGCATTAATTATTTTAACATTTCAGCTCTGAATTTCCAGGTCACTGACCAGAAACCGCAGCCACCCACTTACATTCTCAATATTATACTTGTAATTTCTACACGTACACATTATTGCATCGGTTAAAAGTGAACAAAAACAGCCACATGAAATTGAGTCCATTATTTATTTTACAAGTGGCAGAGGCTGCCAGAGAAGAAAGGCACAGTTCCAGGGTGTGAGGATGACTTTATCTTGATCTAAACAAAAAGGACAACACAAGGAGTGTTTCTAAAAACACTACGGTACACACCGAAAACTAAAACTAAAAATAGTATATGAAAACTTCGACTAACCTGAATCATATTGACAGTTCAGTTGCTCGTGTCCGTTCACCTTCCATCAGTGACACTTAATCTACACTTCAGATAAAATCTTGTTCTCAAAAAGGTCAAATCAAACCAACAGTAGTGTCCAATGTGGTCACTACTGACACAATTATCTTAAATGTGTACAACCACTTTTATCCTGGTCTGGTCCTGTAAATGAGTTAGGATTTTTTATATCAATATCTTGCAAATCAGTCGTGAAGTTGTAAAGATAAACCTGCTGATTTTGTTGACAGAGCACCAATATTTCCCCCAATAGTTTGAAAATGACCACACAAAGTCTAGAAGGATATCGAGTCTCATATCCTGATACGGTATCAACATTTAGCCCTAGTTGAAACATAATCAGATTTTTATGGATGCAACTACGCACAACAAAATCAGGTAGTGTATCTTTATGTGCTGCTTCAGTGGAGTGGTGAATAACAAAACAGACCTCTGCTGACAGGCTACTAACGTCCTAACCACAGGGAACTAGTGCAGTTCATCCGGATTTAAAGTCAGTATCGGGAAACTCCCACAGCGAGCACAGTCAAGAGTGTTGATGTGAAAACAGTTTGTTTGTTTCACAGAGGAATGTTGGCGTGTTTCTTCCAGGGGTTGCTCTGCTTCTTGCTGGCCAGCACCTCCAGATCTCTGCAGATCTTCTTGCGAGTTGTCGCCGGCTCAATTATGTCATCCACGAAACCTGAAACCAACATTTTCCAGGTCAGTACCAGGAGTGTATCATCCTTTATATTTGTGTGTGGAGTTTAAGCCAAAACAAGGATGATGTGGGCAGATTTGTAAGCGCAATAAAGACATGAAAGTTACCTCGGACTGCAGCTGGGAAAGGGTTGGCGAACTTCTCCACGTATTCAGCCTCTGCCTCCGCCTGGTTCTCCTTTCCTCTGAAGATAATCTGGACAGCACCCTGAGAGAGAAAGAAAGAAAGAAGGAGACCATGCACATCAAACAGAGGCAACAATTGAAAGACAGAACAACGGAAACAACGACGGCGTTCGTACCTTGGCACCCATGACAGCGACCTCAGCTGTGGGCCAGGCGTAGTTCATGTCTCCTCTCAAGTGTTTGGAGCTCATCACGTCATAGGCTCCTCCGTAAGCCTGGGACACACACATCAAATCCTGTCTTAAAACTGACTGACCTTAAATCACCCATATAAAAACACACACATCCGTTTGTTTCTTTGTACTTTGACAACATCATTCCCTAGCCCTAGGGTTTCACATCTTAAAACATCAGAATAGTTCTCTAATTTGCCACGTGTGATTTTACAATAGCTGCAAACAAGTGAGTAACCTCCAACTCACACAAACAAACATTGGACATTCATGCCTTGAAGTAATTACAATGCTTCTTTAAAAGTACTCCAAAGTCTTTAGTTATGAGATTTAAAATGTAGTGTGAAACACCTGCAGGAAGTGTCAAATTAAAGTCACTGGGGCTCACTTAGCTTAGTTGATTCCAACATCAGGTTTCAACTAAGACGATCTAATTCTACATTTTTATTTATCTGCACGGCTCAGGCAAAGAGCAAAAAATGTTTCTTGTACTTTTGGCCAATTTCGACCATTTCTCTGTTCACTTTGTTCACACACCTTTCTGGTGATGATGGTTATTTTGGGGACGGTGGCCTCAGCAAAGGCGTACAGCAGTTTGGCTCCGTGTCTGATGATGCCTCCGTACTCCTGAGCGGTTCCTGTTGACCCCCGTCACAGCGGTTATTATATAACAAGCTCGAGTCAAATGTGACAGTAGCTTCATTTCAATGCTATAATACTCTGTGCTTACATCTAAGGCAACCCAGCTTGTGTGTATAGTACATAATAAAGCCAATGTATGCATTATTCATGAGCTAGATCCCTGGCCATATCCCATACCAACACTGTAGTGCGTTTACTTGTGCCTATGACCTTCTGATCTCTTTCTACCTAGCTGGCAGCTAAATCTTAACCACCTTTTTGTGCAGGCAGATTGTTCTATTTGTAAAAAAGACTCACTACATAGACAAACACAATCTGCTTCTTGTGTTACTCACAGCAACAGGGCGACTCACAACCAATAAGTGGTACATTCCTAACCAGATTAAGATGTGAACTAGAGTATGGCCAATTACTGGATTACTCCATGCTTTGTATAGAATATGCATTTTGAGATTTTCGAAGAATACCTGGCAGGAAGCCCGGCACATCCACAAAGGTGATGATGGGAATATTGAAAGCGTCACAGAAGCGTACAAAGCGCGCTCCCTTCACTGAGGAGTTGATGTCCAGACAGCCTGATGAATGAGACAGACATTAGGAATGAATAGCAGGAATAATTCATTCCTTTCAAATTAGCCCTCTTATTGTTGGTCCTTCAAATATTTGACTCACCAGAAGCTACTTTAGGCTGGTTACCCACAATGCCTACAGTGCGTCCGTTCATGCGGGCAAATCCCACCACGATGTTCTTGGCGTAGTTGGGCATGATCTCAAAGAAGTCGCTCTCATCCACTATCTGAAGAGATGCATGAAGAAAGGAAGCGTTTACAATCTGGGCAGTTTGAATGAGAAGTGGTTTCGTATTTCAGAGTGTGTGTGTGTGTGTGTGCACATACCGCCTGAATGATGTCCAACATGTCGTAGGCTTTAGTTGTCTCAAACGGGACGATGGTGTCCAACGAATGTACAAGACGATTGCTGCGAAAGAGATAAAAGATGGAGAAAAAAACAAATATTTCCTATTAATGATCATTTCTTTTTTTCCCTGTAATTGAAGGTCAGGCTGATTGGTTACCTGCTGTCGTGGCACTCCCTGATGGGGGCGGGATCCTGATTGCTGAGCGGCAAGAAGTTGAAGAACTCTCGCATGTTGAGCAACGCTTCAACGTCATCCTCAAAAGCACGGTGAGCCACTCCTGAAAACAACACTGATACATTTTTTCAGATTTTGAACACGTCATTTCTAACTAGATTTAAATAATCTGTGACATCAGAAGCTAACCGGACACGGTGGTGTGAGTTTTGGCTCCTCCAAGCTCCTCTTGGGTCACGTCTTCATTGGTGACAGATTTCACTACATCAGGTCCAGTGATGAACAGGTATGATGTGTCCTATACACACACAGAATGGGGAAAGTGAGGATAAAATCTTGCATAATTAATTGTGTATCGCCGTAAACTGTAACTTTTGTGTCCATAATTAACTAAAATTAGCAGAATGCTGGCAATTGAGTAGCTATGAATCCTTTTCTATTGGATGTCTGTTGTGGCTTATAAATAAATAAAATATTGATCATTAGAAAGATATCATTTTAATATAAATGGATATGTGTTTTAGCTGTATATGTGCAGCTCCCTACCTTAACCATGAAAGTGAAGTCTGTCAGGGCGGGGGAGTAGACGGCTCCTCCTGCACAGGGCCCCATGATGAGAGAGATCTGAGGCACGACTCCTGAAGCCAGCACATTCCTCTGGAAAAGGAGAATTTTATGTGTCTACTTTTCATTCATAGTGCCCAAAACCCTATACCTCCAGCTGTGTGGACATTTATTTTCTTATTTGCTAAGCTAGAATAAATAAATATTAAAATGTCTTAACGTCTAGTACAGCTAAAATAGGAACAAGGACATATGACACAGGACTGAGAAACATAGCCAACAAATTGAATACTAATTTGTAAATTCAACAAAGTATTACATTCAGCCTTATACAGAGATCTTAATAACTATGATTTTTGATATCATTATTTAAGACAATGAACAGTGTGTTGCAAAACGTTCTTTCAGAAAATGACCATACCAGGAATATATCTGCATATCCGGCCAGAGACTCCACTCCTTCCTGGATCCGAGCTCCTCCAGAGTCGTTCAACCCGATGACCGGCGCTCCAACTGTCATGGCCTGGTCCATAATCTGAGCACAGAACATTAAAAAGTGTTCAGCAAAAAAAATGTATTTATTAATGTCTGAGCGCAAACAAGAAAAACAATACACCCACAGACGTGATTCCCTTTGTTGAAAAGGAGTTTACTGAGGGTACAGGCATCATTTTTGCTTTTTAGTTAGTGCTTGGTTCACACACAGAATTTGTATTTACCTTACAAATCTTCTGTGCATGGGCTCCAGACAAACTGCCACCAAACACTGTGAAGTCCTGAGAGAAACAGAAAGACGGAAATATTACACAGGTGATACGAAGCTTATATATTTTTGCCACACTGTAGCATAATTGCAGTATAGTTAAACATTGTACCTGACTGAATACATAAACCAGCCTGCCATTGATCCTGCCATGGCCCGTCACCACGCTGTCACCGGGGAACTACAACGGAGATCAAGACATTAAGACAATAGGTAAATTAAACCCCAGAGGAGAAGATGATCCAGATGTGTGTTCTCTGTATGAGCTGTTACCTTGTTCCTATCCTGCTCCATGCCGAAGTCAGAGCAGCGATGCTCCACGAACATGTCCGTCTCCACAAAGGACTCAGGGTCCAGCAGAAGCTCCACTCGCTCCCTGGCTGTTAGCTTACCCTGCAACACATAACACCAAATAATTGCACATTTAACTAGAAAGAAAACTTCACTACAGCAGCGTTTGTCGACAATACATTCAATCAGATCCTTTAAGAGTGCTGCTTTATTGCAATTTCATTTTTTTATACAAGTAAAATACATTTGTAAAGCCTAACTATTACATAAGATATACTAAACCTATGCGAAGGTATAAATAATGAAAAAGCAGCAATAGTATCCAATGATTCAATATTTTCATTACAAAATAAAACGCTACCTTGTATTAACAGTAAGTTGTATAAACAGATATTGAAAGTGTTAGAATTTAAATAGAATATAAATAACAAACAGTTAAAAACAATATAAAAATAGCACCAAATGACGAAATAAAAAAAGGAAAACTAATATTTACAAATTAACTGTTGTGCAATAGGAGTGCTATAGAGTTTCGAATTTTGTAAATAGAAAACGTTGGTGATGGTAGGAATGTGTGTATGAAAACATATGGAAATATGTCACAATATGCTGTAAATCTCATTTTAAGTTATCTGATTTTTCTTCATAACATTGGACACAACTTCATGTATTTCATAAACAACTATGGGAATATATTTAGGATTTGTCAACAATTAAACTACTGCTACCTGGCCTGAGGGGAGCAGGGAAGTAGTAAGCTACTTTGTTCAAGTTGTTAACTAAGTTAGGACATTGCAAGGTTTCTGAAGCTCCACAGACCATAGCAACATAAGAAAGTTGGTTTAGCCCAGTAGCAACCATTGACTTTGAGCCTTTGGGCCAGGCAACTCAACCACTTAAACAAACACTGCATATGAAGCTTTAAGTCATGAAAATCCGCACACATTTTACCTTTAATGCAGGCTAACATATAAAGGATATCAAATCTAAGGTAGCTTATTTTACCCTTTTGTGTTGTGCGTCTATTCTCTGTTGACCTCCCCCGACCAGCGCCGCCGCGCGTTTCTTGTCAATCCTCTCCTTAACGGACAGGTGGCTGACAGAATACCGCCGGCAGTCCGGGTGCAGGCTCGTATGCAGTATTGCAGTAGCGACTGCGCCATGTTTAAGGGGAGTCAAACTCCTGAAAGATGTCCTAAACCCGTTTAACAGACCGCAGCTCATTCGAGCCACACTGAGAGCCGCCATCTTTGCGTCTACGCTCTCGGGTGACAGTTTTGGCAATTTATGAAAGGCAGAATTTTGGGCCAATAGGGAATGGGGGGCGAGCCTTCGCAGCCAATAGTATAGAAGAAAGGTGTTCCATCGTTTGGGGGGCGGGACTTGGAGAGGATCCGGTTTGTTCCTGTGGTTTATCGTGGCCGGTAACCCTGGCTGCAGCCAATATAGTCAGCTTATGATATTTTCTTGCCAGAATTTTGCCTTGATCGGTAGGGCTTTTGGTAATTTCGGGGCTTCTCCCACTGCTATCCATCCTCGGCATTAAGCGAACACCAACATTGTTCCCTTTTGACCGTTTGACTGCATGCTTATTGTTGAACTGGACTATATTATGTTAAGTTATATTTGCCCAACCAATTGCAGGATATAATTATTGAAACAATTATTGAATTATTGAACAAAAAAAGTTAGCTTTTGAATGTGTTTACACAATCTGGATAATTGTACTTTGTTAAGTTATCATTTAGTTCAAAAACAAACAATAGGTGTTACATTTAAGATACTTGCTTTTGTAACTAGTGTGATACATTTCATTTGTTATTTTCGGCCTTTCTTCTATTAAAACTGGTCAACGTGTTGATGCGACATGTTTATTATTGTTGTTATTTTATAGGGACCTACTGTGTATGTTTTCATGTGTACTATATGTGTTTCTTTCTTATTCTGTTGCTGCCATAACACCTGAATTGCCCTACCGGGACCAATAAAGGTCCATCTTATCGTATCTATGTTTATTATTTTGGTAATTCCAGACGCTTTTCTTACCATCTTCTTGAAATAATTAATTAATTCATTAATATTGGAAAAAATAATCAGTGAACAATTAAAAGATTTCTTAGAATCAAATAGTATTTTATATAACTTTCAATCTGGCTTTAGGAAGCAACATAGTACAGTTACTGCTGCCCTGAAAGTTTTAAATGATCTAATTGAAGCGCTTGATTTAAAAAAGGTATGTGTGGCCCTTTTTATTGATCTTTCTAAGGCTTTTGACACGGTCGACCACGAGATATTGATCAGTATCCTGAAGAAACCTTGAAACCTTGAAAATTGGCATTTCTAACCAGGCATCTACCTGGTTTGCTGACTACCTGTCTAACAGGACTCAATGTGTTCAGATGGCCAATGCCACATCATCTTCACTAGAGATCACTAAATGTGTGCCACAGGGCTCGGTCCTAGGACCCTTACTATTTTCTATTTATATAAATGATCTTTGTGTCAATTTGTCAAATGCTGCCTATCATTTTTATGCTGATGACACTGTTATTTATTCTTGTGCGTCTTCTGTTGTGCATGCATTTGAGATGTTACAGTCTGCTTTTAATGCTGTACAGGCCCGCCTGCAAAGTCTCAAACTGGTTCTAAATGCCAAAAAATCGAAAATCATGGTTTTCTCAAAAGCTCCTTACTCAAATGAAAGTACATCTGTAATAACTGCTCGAGGTAATCCAATCGAGGTTGTCACCAATTACAAATATTTGGGTTTCCTTTTAGATCAGGAGCTCTCCTTTAAATCACATATTGAAAACCTGGTAAAAAAAAAAAACTCAGTCTAAATCTTGGCTTCTATTACAGAAATCGCCTGTGTTTTTCTTTGCGAGTGCGTAAATTGCTTGTGTCGTCAACCTTTCTTCCTTTAGTTGACTATGGAGATGTGCTGTACATGTATGCTTCGTCTAAAAGCCTATCAGCTTTGGACACTGTTTATCACAGTGCACTGAGGTTGTTTACTGGCTGTGGCCGCCTCACTCTCACTGTAAGCTTTTTTGCCGAGTCTGGTTCGCCATCATTGAGCACTCGCAGAGAAACTCACTGGTTGCTTATGATCTATAAGGCTCTGCTTGGCTTGGTTCACTCCTACGAGGAGCAGAAACCCGGTATGCCTTACGGTCCAGCGATAGTTACTGTTTGTATATCCCACGAGCTCGGACGGAATTGGGGGAAAAAGCGTTCAGTTTTGCTGCCCCATCAACTTGGAATAATTTTCAGGCCGAACTAAAAATGTCTGAACTTGTATCTTTTAATGTCTTCCGCCGGTTCCTAAAGGACCGACAACAAAAAATATTTGGACGGTGCCTCTGCTCCTAATTATTTCCTATGATCGATTCCTTTGCTCTTGCACTTTGTTGTTATTTTATTCACTTGGCCCTATTTATTGTAATGTATTTGTATCTTGTATGTTGATGATGTGTGCTGCTGCCTTCTTGGCCAGGTAACCCTTGAAAATGAGATCACGATCTCAATGGGTCTTTTACCTGGTTAAATAAAGGTTAAATAAATAAATAAAATTGCTTTTGGCAAATGTGAAGTTGTTGTGGTTGATGGCACTGAGGAAAGCGAATGAAGCAGGAGAGGGGCTGTGCTGTATGTACCCTCCGCTCCGTACACTACGGTAACCAGGGTAACTAGGAGAAATCTCGCGTGATTATCATGTCTGTGGAGAGGGGCTGATGCGAGGAAAAGTGGAAAATCGAATGATTGATGCAATTGTAAAACGGATAGTTAGCTATGTTTCGATCGCTCCTCGCCAAGTATTATAGTAAAACGTACCAGAATCGCAAGATTTCCATTTATACCTTGCATTTCCCTCCTACACGGGAGGCATAAGGCGGCCCTAGGGGGGTTATTGATACGGTTACATTTTCGCTAGCTGTTTTGGCTAGCCATGCTAACGCAAGCTGGTTAGCTTTGTTTACATCAAGTGCGCGCCTGGGACATGTTAGCTCGTTGCTAACCAAACAAATGTGCGACATTAGGAGCAGCTCTCCGTTCTGTTAGCTATCGACTAGAAGACATCGTTGGATTTTAAATGGGCTCTATGGCTAACATCTACCATCGCTCTTGTAAAACGTTTGGCTGATGTCGTAAGCTAACTCGAGCTACAGAA
Source organism: Eleginops maclovinus (assembly GCF_036324505.1). Classification (NCBI taxonomy): domain Eukaryota; kingdom Metazoa; phylum Chordata; class Actinopteri; order Perciformes; family Eleginopidae; genus Eleginops; species Eleginops maclovinus. The sequence continues at coordinate 18,108,959 of NC_086367.1, forward strand.
TGCTAACCTTTTGATCATGGATCGTGTGATCTTTTGATTCAGTGTTAGCTGCAAGGCAGCTTTGGGGATAATGTGAGTAACTATAAGCTAGGGTCTAATAGGTCCTAATCAGGAACTCAAGTTGTGATTAGAAAGGTCTCATTGGTGTATAGTAACTACTATTATCCGGTGATGCTAACTTTAGCCAGCCGCCCGCCAAGCTAACTTGCGCGTTCAATGGTTCAGTGATACCCGCTTCAGCATGTTCGTTGTCTGTTGTTGTGTCTATTATTAATTCATGTGCCTGCATTGACACACTGGAGTGGCTCATTGTTGCTCCACCAGACCAGTTTATATTTCCTCCATCCACCTTGACACTTGGCTATATTTGGTTTCGACTGGCTGGATTTTTTGCCCAGGCCGTGCTTCACCGAGGCTGCGGAGTACCGCTATGAACCCCGTTAATGCAACCGCTCTGTACGTGTCCGCCAGCCGGGCCGTGCTGCAGTGTGACCCGCGAAAGCCTCACACCTTCGCGGATTTGTACACGCTACTCCCCTTCTTCCGACAGTCCCTCGCATGCCTTGTCTGTGGTAAGCATCCTTCCAACCTCAGTGTATAATAGCAATGCCTATCGCTCTGTATCACTGTTGTTTTGTGTCACCTCACTGCAAGAGTGTCACATTCTTCGTTGTGCACTAAGTTTCAGTTTGCCAAAATGAATAAGTGTTTCATAACCATACTATCCATATTGACTGTGTGTCAATGAGCGTGCGTGTGCTCGCAACCGCTGACACGTTTTGCCGTGCTCACAACCGTGGTCTCCTTAGCAACCGAGGCTGAGCACCAGTCATCTGTCCTGTTGTCATGATAGATGACTCCTCTGTTGTTGTGTCTGCTCTGCTGCAGAACCATGTGTTCCCTATTCATGCTTTATTTACTCACTCCGCTTAGCTAGAGGAATATCAACACCGGCACAGCTTGCATTGAGAGATGTGCGATAGTGACAGAATGATTTACAATTTCTGACCTCAGCCGATTATATAAGAGTGTTTCTGTCATGATCATTTCTGCTTTCATGCGATATTTAACTACAACTACATGTTTGGTGATCTAAGTGGAAAACAGTACATGGTGTAAACATATTGATTGTATAGATTGGAGACTACCTTGTTTATATAAATACATATATAAACTGGGACAGATACGTTAAGGAAAAAGCATGCGAGAAACACAGACATTTACGGTATAGAAATCTAAAATCCAACGTCATCATTTTGGTAGTACATTTATTGATTTCCTTTTATTGGCTTGAGTGCATTGGTACTGAAAATGATTTAGCATCTCATTTGGATTGTCTGACTATCAGAACAAGCACGTTATGTTCTGGAGAAAAATGTGAATGTTTTCTTTTTATTGTTTTCTAATGTATTTCATCCCAAATTGATAGACACATAAGTATCAGATTAATAATGGAAAAACGTTTCTAGAGGTATTACATAAATTCCCACCCTGCAAGCTAATGAAGGACTTCTGATTCGTGACAATGTAGATTACAGCAATGACTGTAATCCAGCTAGTTGATTGTGCCGTAGTGGCTTCACATTGGTGCAAAGTGGATAAACACATGGATTAATAGCTCTTCCTGTTTTTATTTTAGGTAAATTGCTCCAGGATCCCATTTCCCCAACACATGCAGAGTGTCAGCATTTTGTCTGTTTGGGCTGTAAAGGCCAGAAAATGCAGTTAAGGACGCCGTGCAGCCGCTGTAAAGACTATTCCAGCTTTGAGGAGAACAAACAGCTCTCTTTGCTGGTGCAATGCTACAGGAAGCTATGCCTCTATGTAACTCATTCGCCAATGCTGCAGTCAATCAGCACCCATCTGGGAGGGTCTCCAGAGGTTATGGCCTTGCTGGAGGAGGTGCTAATGTCACACGAGGAGGAAATGGAGACAGATGACCCGAGCCTAGCACAGGAAGATGTGAATCCATCGGCCCCTGAGTCCCTTACCCCCACAGAGGCACCACCTGCTCCTGCAGAGCTCTCAGCTGTGCCCCAGAGCTCCTCCTCTGACCCTCCCCGTTCCAATGGACCAAAAGAATGCAATGGAGAGGTGCTGGAGGACCTGGATCCCTCTTCTCCTGAGCTTGAAGTATGCGAGCTGGTAGAGGAGCAGCCACAGGCAGGCCTGTCTTTTTCCAATACTGGTTGTGGTGGTCTGGAACTGAGTCTGACCACTGGACCTTTAGCCCCTACTCCAGGCACTGTGTGCTCACTCAGGGATGGGGAATCTAGCAGCAGGGAGCTGGAGGAGGGGGAGGTGTTGCTCCTTAGTGTGGAGGAGGTGTTACAGACTTTGGATCCCCTTCAGCCCGGTCGAGATTCTCCTCATTCACAGCCAGAACGTATGCACACTCACACACGCATATCAACGGACAGAGCACACGCTCAAATGTACATACAGCTAGATGCTGCTCACAACTACACACAGATTCAAGCAGACAGGACTAACAATACGGGGAGCCATGGTGCTCACATACACCCATCCTCTTTCGTTCCCCCTCAGACGTCCAAGCCCCCGCCAGTCCGCCTTAAACGCAAGCGTTCTCGTTCAGAGAGCGACAGGGAAAAGGTGAAACCCCTTCCCATTGCGTCAATCCTACAGAGCCCCTCCTCACATTCACACACTCCAGTCCCCTCTCAGACACTGTACATGCAGCCACCTACACCCTCCCTAACGGTACCAGCACACACATACTCGTCCCTTCCCAATGGTGGGCCCCCTAAACCCAGTCGCCCTGCGCCAAATAACAATAAAGGTGCCAGAAAGCATGTCGAGGCCGGCCCTAAAAAGCCCCATGCAAAGGCCCGCAGTGGAGGCTCCAAAACCAAGGACGGAAACAAAGAGCAGAGGTTGATGTCCGGCTGCCTTGTGCCCCCAGCGCCTGCAAGGCCTCCGTATAAGAAGCCAGTGGAGAAAAAGGGTTGTAAATGTGGCAGGGCTACCCAGAATCCATCTGTGCTGACCTGCAGGGGGCAACGTTGTCCATGCTACTCAAATCGCAAGGTAAGAGCAATCTTTAAAAAAAAAAATGTTTTGCCTTTATTTTGTGTGGTTGATATTTGGTATAGATCTTTGTTTTAAGTTACTAAAATATTATTTTTGTAAGAAGAAAATTCCTCCTGTGATTAATGTGATCTAAAACATGTAATAGTGTCATATGCTCATTAATCACTACTACTGTTCTACATCCTCAAAATTACAACGGTTTAGATTAGTCATTTGGCTGCTTTTACCAGACATTGGTGGGATGAAAATAGACTAAAAACGTTGTCACCTTTCTCAGGCATGCTTGGATTGTATCTGTCGAGGTTGCCAGAACTCCTACATGGCCAACGGGGAGAAGAAGCTCGAGGCCTTCGCCGTGCCAGAGAAAGCCTTGGAGCAGACGAGGCTCACGCTCGGCATCAACCTCACCAGCATCACTGCTGCAGCGGCACTCCGAAACCCGGCCACCACCAGCATCCGCACTAACACCCTCCTCAATGTCGCCACAGCAACGGGGACCCCTGTTACCACGGCCTTCCTATCCCCCAGCCCTCCGCAAGAGCCCAACTATGAGGACAGCCTGGAGCTGCTGATTGGATGAGAGGCTGGGACTCCAAAAATAGACGGCTCGATGCTGATTGAATGTGATGGCTGATCATTGTGTCTGTCAGACAACCTATACCCCCCCCTCCTCTCCAGAGGGGAGGCGATCTAAGGCAGCTATGGGTCTGTCCTGTTCTGTAACCTGCTCTTCTTCTGTGTTGGAAAGTGCTGAGTAGTAAGACTAGCATGGGTGTGCCAAAGCCTCCTGTATTGTGCCTGTGTGCCGGTGTGTATTGTTGCCTGTCTGTAGTTAATCACCTATACTCGGTTCCCAGGCTGTCCTGTACTCCAGAGGTGCTTTTTGTTCATTAACCACAGACATACTGTAAGAGGCAATAGGAACCCATAATACCAGGTTTTGTGTTTGTTACTATGTGCGCACCATAATATATTTCAGTGTGCGCATCTGTGATTTCTGGTGCATAATGATACCTGCATCATCATATCTCAGTCACCTGTCCAGTACATTCTCCCATGTGTGAGTATTACTCCATGTATGTTCAAGAAATGCATCCTTGGTATCAGGACGGCCCTTACTAATCCTTAACCCCTGTGTGTGTTCACAGCGTAATTGTGAATGAATCTTGTGACTAATCTATGGAGAAGTTATGTCCCACACAAGTCTCTATGCCTTTTTTAATCTCATTAACTCACTCAATCCAAGTACTGTCGGCCGATAATGAATTTGTCTTACGAACTTGACTGATGCAGGCATTGTACAGGCAGCGAGATAATGTCAAAGCACTTGGCTGGCTCCACGGTTTCTGTGTGTGTGTGTGTAAGAGTGTGTGTGAGTGTGTATGCGCCTGCTGAGATTTACTGTAATGTCAGTGCGGAGGTGGATGGTGGGTTGTTAGCACTTAGTCTGAGTGATTGGCCAAATTACAACTGAAACCATTCTTGGTTACCATAGCAATAGGAGCATCAACAAGGAGCCTCCCAGCTCTGGTGCACACATGCAGTCGTTTACAGTATTGCCATTTATAAAGACTATACATGACTGACTTCTCAAACATATTACACCATTATGGTTATGACGTGCGCGTGTTTAGATCAACTGAAGCCATAGATTGTCATTAACGAGACAAAATATCCTCTGCGTGTGCATAAACCCACCCCCAGTTGTAGTGTCCCGACCGATTAGCGACCAACTCAGAAGCTATTTTTGCTACCAAGTATTAGAGATTTGGTACCACTGTCTTTTTTGTGTTTTGGTTGAAGCACCTTGAAACCCTCCTATAACTCGAGGCTGTGTTTTGTCTGTTTGTGTTTACTGTCTCAGCTGTTACTACAACATGTTTGTCAGTCCAGTCACGGCGACCAAAAAGAGACTGAAGGAGAGAGCGGGAGGACTCAGGCTGACCAAACTTACACCTTGGTTCTCAACTCATAGACCAGGAAGTAGCAGGTGGATTACAGTACGATCAGCGGATCTGATCGATCTTCCTGCGCGTGTGTATGTTTCAAAATGTATTTCTTTTGGGCATTACTTGAACCCTGATTAGTTTTTGGTATTGTTTTTTTAATGTAAAAACTCTTGTTTGAGGAGTGACTCTTATTCTTGCTGAAACATTCACTGCCATAATATGGAAACATGTAATACAACATGAATTAAATGATAGTTTTTTACTTTTTCAGTTTTGTGGCTTTCTTGTGCAGAGGGGACATCAGCTGTCAAACTAATTATGGGGATTTGTTGTTCAGAGATAAGGGGCTTTATTTTCATATGGCAGAAGCTAGAAATAATAATGATGTCAAGTCTCTTGACACAGTCACATTTATCCTGCCAATGCAACAATTCTCCAAGTTATATTGGCCTGATAAATATGGCTGTCTCCATTACTATAAATTATATGATTTCCCAATCAATTGAGAGTGATAACAGAAGGAAAATGCACCACTAAAGTCTTCAAATTAGTCAAAAAGACTTGGAAAAAAGGAGCTTTAATTGTTTACAGCAACCATGTATCCAGCATTTAGAAATGTATTGGTATCCCTTGGATATAAAGTGTCAATGTGTCAGAAAATACTTGAATAATCAGTCTATTCCTATTAGATCAGTGCGTCTCTTTAAGGCTACAGGACATCATGATCTGCGTCACATTTATAACAAGAATATTTACAAAGACGAAGTTAAACCAAAAGAACTGTAAACAAAAAGGACTAGTCACTCATAATACAGAACATCTTGAGTCTTCTTTGGCATGTTTGAAGCTTAACCGTCAATTCTTACGTGAGGATGAGCACTTTACCTGCAGGCAAATGAGTTTTCTCTGTCCTCAAAAGTAATGCTCACATTGGAGTCTAACTATGACTCTGCATCTATTGTCCTCCCAGTTCCCTGTACTCTGAAAGCACTGCATAATCCAGATGGTCTGTCAGATGGTACATCCTGGAACACAGAATTATTTACCAGCTCAGGTTTAACCCTCTCTGCAGTTAAAACACAGCAATGGCTCTTCTTTGCCATGTTTGGCAACTGGAGCTCCGTCTGATCATATCCTTATAGCTCCTTGGTCCTGAAGACATCCTTTGCACTCCTCAGAGTCCTTCCTGAACCCTCGGCAGCTGCTCGTATTATAAAGCACACCCCTGATCTCTGGGGCTCCTTCTGATGATATCGATATCAAGTCAACCCAGTCCCGGACACTTCAATCCGGAAGGTTTTCTCCCATTATCCCACAAGGAAGGCCCCAAAGTAGCTTGCCCTCCCGTCCATCTCCATGGTGCTGGCGTTGCTAACCGTGATGAAGAGGCGGTCTGCGGGCTGTAGGAAGGCGGTACCAGCCTGATGCAGAGAGAAGAGACCAGGCTCTGGGCCTCGAGGCCAGCAGACACTCCGGGACGACTTCATCAGCAGGATTGGCACCGTGTAGGAACTCATCTGTGGGTCAAATACAAAGTCAAGATCAAATGTTTCCTAAAAGTACACTAACATAAGCATGTACACATTATATGATTATATTGATGACGGAGTGATGTTTAAAAGTGACTCAAAACAAAACCATATATAACATTAAATAGAGAGGAGTGGAAGTGGCTCAGGGCTAACCAATGCGCCGTCCTGCGAATGTTATCTTTAGTTGACACTTGAAGCACAAGAGGATCTGTTCTTGTTTTTCATGCCAATGGATTATGAGGGGGAAAAATAGTACCTTCTTGTAGATATACTGGATAAGCTGTGCTCCTTCTTCCTTTGCCTCCCCCTCTGTCTCAGCTGTGGAGGGCAGTCTGAAGTACGTCTGGCCGTAGATGTAGTAGAGGCCTGCTCGGGGAACCAGCAGCTCTCCCCCCTTCAGCTCCATGTTCTGCAGGAAGGACAAACCCCTCTGTCCCTCCCACGCTCTGATGCGCTCTCCCAGGTACCCTCTGCTGCTCCGTGGGCCTGCAACAGCACATAGACAAAAGATGTTACAAACACAACAATTAAGGCCATTCACTATGATGCAAGATCATTTTAGTGTTACTGATCACAAGGAGTCAATGCATTTCAAATAAGAAACAAATGTTAAAAGAAAGTCTCTGTGTAAATAATGCTCACAGATGTGCTCAAAGACCATATGCTTTTTATAGTTCATTGACGACAGCCACATGTTTAAAAAACAAAGAGGCACAAACACATTAAATCCAGCCGTGTGTGTGTGTGTGTGTAAAGAGATAATGTAGGTCAACCTTCTAGCTTTATGACAATCCGATATTTATTTAGGATGTTCCTTTTTTTTTATTGTCCTCAAATCCCAAAACAAAAGCATATAAGCTCAAAACGATTTGAAAAATGCTTTGAATAGACTGAAGCTATTATTAGCTTGTATTAAGGGACTTGAAGTTATATAATTTTCCCCACATCATTAGAGGTGCATGTTTCCAATAAACGGTAACGATACAGTTTTTCCTGCATAGAATGAAATAGATAAAAAGCTAAGGGCGTCGGGCCGAGTGGTGTAACGCATATACTCTTGTAACTTAGCCCTTTTTTGTCGCATGTTATGCTGTTTCTGTCTAATATCATCTCCAAAGGGGGAGCGCTGCCAGAAATGATCAAAACAATATGACAATTGTTTTGGATGAAGATTTTCTGAAGATGCTGCATATGTTTGGTGACAATCCAAGCTTAGTGGGAAACTGACTGGTAACAAAGACAACTATAAGACATTTTTGACTAAGATAAGGCAGCTGCACATCTGCATGTCCTGACAAACATGTAGGTATGAAGATGTTACTGAATCCTGGGAAGCCTTGAAGCACATTCCTGACCTCTGGCCCTGGAAATATATCAGTGAAGCAACACAGTACTTACTGCTGTAGGAGCATTGTGAAATTTCGTGATGAAAAACACTATGTTTAAGTTATCAGTTATGCTTTCCAGGACTCTTACTTAGGATACACTCTGGATATTATTCCTGCACTACATTTAAGAGCCTCACCATCTGCATTTGAAGGCTCTGTGGATGAGAGGACACCGGTCACATGGGCAGCAACTTTAGGGAGAGGGACCCCTGGGCTCAGGAATGGCAACACTCCTGTTAGCTTATCTGTGAAACCAAAAGCAGATAAGAAACACATACAAGACTTTTTTTTGTGGAAAAAAACCAATAGTTTACTCCATGGGTAGCAACTGATAGTCAATGGAAGCATTGTTCTCACTTGTCATGGCTGTAGATATCTCCTTCTGGAATCTGTCAGCCATCGTCTGAAAGAAAAACACCCAGAGAGACAGAATGGAAAGAGACGGGGGGGGAAAGAGAGGGTGAGTAGGCGGCAGGTTACAAGTATCTTGACCTCTTCAGTTATTATGGCTGTGGATATCTTTAGATCTTAATTGGCAACACCGGGGACCTTGTCACACCCATGAATCAACAAATATGTCATCTGTAATAGCGGTATTCCCCATAGGGTGATTCAGTGTTATTTCTAATGTGGAGTTGCATCATTATTCAAGGCAAATGTCAAGTGATTAGTCAAATTTCAGAAAACGCTGCAACGTTTTGGAAAGAATGTCCTGGAAAACGTTGACACTGGTACCCTTAATAAGCTAAAAACAACTTCCTCACATATCATTTTGTCATAATGAAACACAAATTGAAGTTAGATTAAATAAATCAAAAACCTTCTCTATGCGGTAGTGGAGCTGTTTCAACACTTGCCAGCAGGGGTCGCTCTTCTTGTCCTCCCCTGAATCTTCGGCCTCTGAGTGCAGATTTGCGTTAATCAGACAGGAAACGCTACTGCGGGAGAAACTCTCTTGCATCTGCCAAGACAAAGCCACAATTTTACCTATAATTACTTTCATTGTCGATCTTTTTTTTTCTTGATTCATTTATGAGATTGTTTCTATTCTTCACACGAGATTCCAAAAATAGAAAAATTTAAATTATATGATAAATAATTACATTTTTAAGTGACTTAACGTTTCAGCGCTACAGTACCACACAAGTAAAGGTTAGCAATCACAATCAACACGTTTGTTTTTCAACAGTTCAATAAGGCACAATGCAAAATCTTTTTTAGATAATTTCTACTAAGCTAAGTTTCATTTGGCTTTTTGCGTCCAATTTGTTTGCAACACATAAAGCAAACACACATTTTCAAAACGTATTTTAATCGTGTCCAATTAAAAAACCTTTGCAAGAGAAATATAATCTCTTGGTTATTCAGCCGAAACAGTGGTGGTGGTGGTACAGGTGGATGCCAATTAGCTCATTGACATGCAATTGAGCCTGAAGTGGTTACATGTGATGTGGGCGTTTTTTATACTTCCTAAGCCAATCAGAGCTTAGCATCAGATCTATCAGCTCTTTCTACTTGTCATAATATCAACTCAATTTAGAAAAAGTCTAACTTATGGGTGTGAATTCCCCTAAAGTCCTTAGTAGTCTAATTTCCTGCCATTGTCTTCTGTTATCTGCTCTTGCAAATATCGCCCCTCTCATTGTCCAGCTTCATAAATTGCAGATTTGTGTTTACTGGTAGGCTACTTTTTTACCTCATATCACCCAGTTACACGACTATAAAATATTAACCCTGTGAAGTTTAGTCCCTAAGAAACAGGAAGTAGTTGATCATTCAAATTGATGACCAGGTATGACATATGACCATTTTATTAAAACTTCCAATACTGTTTTACTAGGGTTAGATATTAGTCTTCGTAATAAATGGTGGTGCATTCAAAGTCACATTCCTGTATCCGTAAGTGTGTCACTTGTCGGTATCCCTGTTAATTTCATGGTAGATTACTTTGAAGTGAATTTGGCTTCAGTAAAAATAGTGTCGAGTCTCGACTCTACCCTGTGAAATGGCAGTGAGTTAGCTGTTATCATTATCATTTCGATGAAGAAGGAAGACAAGGGCATTTCTTACCGTGCTCAGGACTTTGTTAAAGTAGACAAAACTGACCGAAACCGCAATGGTCTGCAGGAGGATTGCTGCGAGCAGGATGAGCCCCAGACTCTGGAGAGAAACAGAAACAGCCATATCACAGCGTGAGCGTTGCACTAAAATCAGTTTCCGAGAGGCAAGAAATCACTTCCAGCAGCAAGGACAAGTCAGATCAGGCTCTGCTGCATTTCTGCTTTACAGGGAGAGGGAGAGAGAGAGAGTGGGAGACAAACAGAGAGGGAGGGAGGGACGGAGGAGGTACGGAGGATTACAACAACCTCAAGATGTCACTGTTATTAGAACGAAATGAGCTGGGAGCTTAGTGCTGCACATGCAACTTCATGTCGCCTTCAAGTGCTCTTGGAAAAGTGGAAACTTGTTAAAAGTGCATGTAGATCACAAACAAGGGAGACCTTTTAAGTTCTTACATGGTTGACATATTTTACTCGAATTTATGATTCACTTGCCATTAAGATTGAAAACTAGTATGACAGATTATTTAATAATAGGTCCATTTATAAGTAAATATTTTTCGAGTAATAAATCATAGGTAGATGCTATTGGCAACAGGGGGACTATAGTGAACAATGCTATTTGCACCTGGGTGTGTATGGCATGACAGATACACTGACAGTGCCATTTACACCCAGGCATACATTTGATTGTGTTATGTTCACATCATCTTCATCAGTAAATGGAGTTTCCCCAGTTATAATTGAGTTATATGTGTTCAGACTTCCTTTTCCCCTGAACACTTCAAGGACAACTGGGCCATGTTTAGTTTCAACGTTAAGATTTAAAGTTTGTTTTTACAAGGCTTACAATAATGACACTAAACATAGGCCTATACAAAATAATCATACATCAAATCTAAAAATGTTTAACATAATTGATGTATTTTTCATGCATATAGAAGTTTTACATTTATAGCAAATGTTAATGGGCTTTATAGACCACAAATTCTTCTTCTGAAGTGACATCTTTAAAGTGTCAAATCCATTGAGTTATGTGTAGCAGATGCTAATAAAAGGCAGAGGTTTCTCAGTATTTGAAATTGTTTTGGCCTTCCTGTTGTTCAAAGTATCGTTGTTCCACTTTAATGACATTATCCCACATCTGTTGTAATTTGTAATTTGCTTAATTGAATTATTACTTCCAGTCAAATCGTTTTTACGACTACCAGACTTCTAATTTGGAGCCACAAAGGCAGCTATGTTGTTTGTCTGAGGCATTTAAGGTGAGCATTGAGGCTTTGGTCACACTCAGGGATGTGATATGAGATAATTGTTTTGCATTTTTTGTCCATTTGAAAGGGTGTTGCTAAAACAGATAAAACAATGTCATGGTGTCATAGGACCAAAAGCACTTAACTGCTGTGCAGAAAGCAGATAATCAACATCTGAAAACAAGATGAAAAAAGGCTTTTCTCTTCTCTTTCCTGCTATTGTGAAGTGATCTGAGAGCATGCTATACGATAAGTGCCAAGTGACCCACCATTGTTTTTGCTTATGTGTAGCCCTAAGTAGTATTTTTCCCAGGGGAGTCATTCAATCTGCAGAGCTTAACCTTGAGTGATTCCTGGTGGTTCCTTTACTTTCATTCCTTCACCTCTAACCCTGCGCCATTGTCTGTGTGAGGAAGTGAGAGTAGAGCTGAAGAAATTCAAGGCTCCTGGATGTGCACGGCCCTCCCAACAATCAGGACCATCATTAAAGCATGTGCTACACATTCACACTGGCACACATGCAGTTGTTAAGTTCACACAGGTTTAGTCCTGTAACAGGTTAAATGAAAGTGTTGGCAGGGTAAGGAAGTACAGGAGGAATTTAAGTATTTGGTTAGTTTCCTTTACTGAATACAATTTTCAAAAAGCAGAACAGACAGTGATAAAAGGCTCTTGTGTTCCCTCAGGTGCAACAATTCCCAGGCTTGTCAGAGAGAAGCAGGAAAGAAGGTGAGTGATATCAGAAGACTGCCTGGCCTCGGGCAGGGAAGATGACACCCTGAGAGACATGCCTGTCTACAGTCCCATGGCAAACTAACACAGAGAGATTGAGAAGGTATGTGTGCAGAACTGAGTCATTTTACGCCATGTTTAAACTTTTTTTTCCCATCATGGTATATTGGTATTATTCCTCTTATTAGCCAATCTGTCATGACTCTTGAACTCTGTCCAACACGTCAACATGCAGCAGGCCCTGACTGGCTTTAAACCTCAGGTGTTTTAAAGCTTAAAGCTAATGGAACAACATTTTGGGTAATGTGCTCATTTATTTTAGTAAAAAGAGAAGGTAAACACCACATATACACGCATATGAACCAGTCAGAGTCCCAGTTAGCCTAGCTTAGCATAAAGACTTAAAGACATGGACAAACCAGCAACTCCAAGGCTCATTAAACAACATCAAACCACACTGTGTTGCTATAAAGCTTTGTTTTTTGTTACATCCGCTGTGGGGAGAGAGAACAGTAAGGTGATTGTTTTTGTGAATCTGCCCTGAGTTTGAAGGAAATATAAATCAATTGCTGGAATAGCACACTCTAATCAGCAACTGAAGACCAATTTATATCAAAGTTAACTAAAAATGTCAATCCATGTTCCATCCCCAAATGATCAATTATCTCCTTTCGCTTTGGTTTGCACGCAATATTTTAATATATATAAAACCAGAAACTCGTGATGACACTCTGTTACCAAACCTTAACATCTGAAATCAGATGAACAGGGAAGCAAAGGGGAGTTGCTTATTTTCTGGAACTGAAAGCAGCTTCTCCCTTGAAGTTCAAAGTTTAAAAAGACCCCGATGACTTATAATGGGTTTAGATGACGGATCATACTCCGGGCATCATCCTCTGTCATGCACTCCCTTCTTCACTCCCCCGAGGCTTCTCCTCCCAACGTTCCTCTCGATAAAGTCATGGAATCCCCCTAAATTCCCATCTGAGCACTACAGCTGCTCATTGTCTCATTTATAAAACAAAGACTAGTGCTGAAAAATGCTACGGTAGCACAATTGCCACTGTTAGTGAGCGTGTCAGTGGAAGGGTGTTGACCTGGTAGGAAACTACTGTATGTGAATGCGGAGGCTTAGAAACAGAGCCAACACATAGGTTTATATTTAACTCACAATACTTCACTTCTAATATTTTACTTTTGATCAGTGGTGGAATATTTCATTACAAGTAAGGTCTAGCATTTGAAATTTTATTTAAAGGGGCCTATTATTGTTCATTTTCAGGTTCATATCTGTATTTTTTTGCCTCTACTGTGATATGTTTCCATGCTTTAATGTTCAAAAAGCTCTTTATTTCCCTCATACTGCCTGTGCTCCAGCACCCCTTTTCACCCTCTGTCTGAAACCAGAGCCCAGTCTCTGATTGGTTAGCTGGCCGGCTCTGTTGGGACTCTGTTGGAGCGCTAACCACTAGAAGCATGAGTGTTGCATTGTGAGTCACAGTTTGCTTGTATCAGTAATAGTATAGTAAAAGTACAATATGCCTCTGAAATTTAAAGTAGCATAAACCTCAAAGTTGTATTTAAGTGCTGTACTTATAAGTAAGCAAAGTAAGTTGCAACTGTAGTTACTAAATGTGTGTTAGATGAGGCTGTAAAGTTTCATGGTGTTCTCAGTCCACTAGAGGGGGGTGATGCATTGATTATTGCTGCGTCTGGGTTTTTGTCCAAGGAATTAACCCTGAAAATCAAAAACATGTCTGAACATGAACATGATTGAGAGCTCGTGCAGATGTAAGGGCCTTGGGGAGTTCTCTAAAATGGCAATGTAGAGGACATATGCAACACAAAAGATCTATGTTGCAGCTGCTTAATCAAAACCACCATGTTATTAAACTCTCTCTGCTGTATCAAAACAGTTTTATGAGTGGGTGATTATTTAAGATAGCCCTGTAGAAACTCCTTTCCTTTTCGTGGTTCTTATTAGGGTTAGATAAACAACTTTTAAAACCAATAATCACTTCTTCTGCAATTTTGGGACTGCTTCTGTCAATTAAACTTGCAACAACGGTGATTCATTCAAGTTTAATAAGTGCATTCAGGCATTTAAATCACAAAACATTGATTTTATAGTAAGTGCATGTTCTGATACAAAGTGTCCCGTAAGTTAAACACAATGTGAATGACACATGGGATAAACTAAGTAGTAGTGCATTTTTAACATTGATTGTCAAGGAATTTGTAAGGGAAGACATTATTGGGGGACATTACTTCTTGTAGTGCAGGGAGCACAAGTTGTGTTTTCTACATTTTGAGAACACAGAAAAAATCATTTTTTGGGGCACATTCAAATTTTAACCCGATAATTTAAAGTTAGGAGATCACCCAAGTTATATTAAATAACTCATGAAGGATGATAGTTGTCATCACATTTCACTCAAAAACAAAAATGTCAATTTTGTGGTGCCGCTAAAGGTCAGAGAACCACTTAAGTCATTAGGATGTATCCCGTGTTTACAACCTTTCATGGTAATCCATATAATAGTTTGAGATCTTTCAGTCTGGACCAAAGTGAGGGACAAAAAGTTAATTGTTGGGACCCATAATTACATTTCTATCGGGGAAAAAAGGTGCATCAAGCAGTTTAAATGAAAGTTAAATATAAAACAAATTAAAATCATTGTGAAATATATGGCTTAATTGTTTGTGGTGTGGCTTAAAAAGTCATTGAAAAGCTTGTGGCTGTGAATTTGAGTATGTTTGTAAGCTGGTCACAGTGTTAGCCATCTTAATGTTAAAATATGTGCCCTTCTCTGCTGCCAACTAGATGTGTTAGCCCTTGTATGATTCATAAAGCAAGGACTAGTGCATTTGTATCAGTGAAACACTCACTCACTCACTCGATCACTCGATCACTGGATCACTCACTCTCTCACAAGTTGTTCTGCAGCCAGTCGAGGTAACCTCTGACTGCTCTCTTCCCTACATCAAATTCCAGCGGCCAGGTAATGAAGCTGAAACACCCGTGGAAGCCGTCCTCATAGTGATCGATGGTGACCGTGACGCCCGAGTCCTGTAAGCGCCGTGCGTACATCAAACCATCGTCCCTCAACACGTCATGCTCGCATGTTAGGAAGTACGCTCGGGGGGTTTTAGCCAAAACCTCGGGTCCTGCTAACAGCGGAGACGCCCTCACATCCAGGAGCCCCGGCACCTCCTTTGCCGCTCCCTGTGAACCTTTCTCCACAACCAAAGGCTTGTAGTTCTTTTTGTGTTTCGAGGGCAGAAGGACGGTCCAGTCTACCCGCGCCCGCAGCTCTGGAGTGATGTTTGAGTGGTGTAAGGAGCTGTGGTTGTTCGCCAGCAGCTGGGGCAGCAGGGACACATCAGCACCGAAGTACTGCAGCCAGAAGCGGACCATGAGGGGCCGGTAGAGGATGGGAATGTTTTGGTTCTGCAGGTAGGACGGCGTGTTGAAGTCCAGAGCCTGGAGCACGGGGTAGATCAACACCTGGACGCTGAATTTCACACTCATAGTGTCATCTGTTGAAATCTGTGAAAATGAAACATAAGGAACTCAATCCCTCAATACCTATGGCACGATATCAGTGGTGGAATATCACTTAGTTCCTTACCTCAATCGTAGTTAATGGCTTTACGTAGCCAAACACATGATATGCCTACATATGATGCAGTACTGTAGTACTAAACTACCCAGTATGTTAAGAAGAAACCAAAGTTTGCATTGACAAACTACAACAGCAAAATGCTCTTACATTTTATTTTACACAATAAAACTAAAATAAATGTTCTATGAAAATATAATACTGTGACAAGTGCTGTCCTGCATTTTGATTACTTTTACTTTTGCTATTTTGGATACATTTAATTGATAATCCTTTTACTTCAGAAACATTTTGTATTTAGAAATGTACCTGTCATGCAGAATTTAAGTATTTCTTCTTTTACTTAAGCAAAGGTTCTGACACACATTTTTACAGGAGATGTGGTACGTACCTCCTGAGCGACCGCAGCAGCCAGGTTTCCCCCGGCACTGTCGCCGGCCACAGCTATGCGCTCCGGGTCGATAGCATACCGGGCCAGAATCTCTGGAGACAGGAAGTGTTTGGCAGCAGCGAGGCAGTCTAAATATGGCACTGGGAAATGCACCTCTGGATACAGACGATACCTACACACACATTGGTTGATTTACAACTTACAGGAGGCATAGAAAACTTTGACTTTTGACTACTGGCACTCTTTCTGAGGTTAAAGGGTTTTCTAGAACTGTCTACAGTGTGAGTTCACACACTCATATATTTTTATATTTTCTGAAGTTCTCAAAGTAGATTAGTGTTGAGCACATACTCAACAGAGACCACAACGGTGTTGAGCTCGTCCGACAACATCCGGTTGATTAGATCATATGACCCCTTCTCTGAGGATGTGACAGAAAGATGGAAACGTTAACAAAACAAAAGTTGCTGAAATATAATTTTTTTTTGTTTAACAGCACGGCACAAAGACAAACGTTACTACACAGACTCACTTTGTGAAATCCAGAAACGTCACTAAAGGCAGAACATTTTACATATGACATAATAAAACAAGTAAAATCTGAGGATGTTGTAAGGGTAAATTTAAGATCTTGTTAATGCATATACAGTTGCACTTATAACCTATTTAGTATACAAAAAGCTTCTAAACTAGCCTTTGACCAACTGAAAACCGAGGTAACAGATCAAACCACCAGCAGAAGCATCAAAGGAAATATGCCCATGGTCTTTTTCAGTTTCAATTTTCTCTATTTGCTCTAAAAGATGAGAGGAATGTCCAAACTCACTGGTACTGCCGAGGGCCCAGCCTCCTCCGTGGATATACATCAACCCTCTCCTCAGATGACCCTCCCCTCCAGCGGGGGGCTCGTACACACGGACAGGGACGCCGGCGAACGTGATGTCGCTGACTTTAACCCCGAGCATGACCCCTCCTTCAGACTCAGATCTGTCCAGCCCCTGCATCATGCCATCAAAACCTTCTGACGACTGCCTGATGGACTTGATGTAATGATCAAAGCCTAGCCAAGCTTTTAAAGAGGCCTGAAGAGAGAGAAGACATTAAAAAGGGACATTTAATGACAATGTTCAGGTGTTTGTGACTTGTGCCTCTACTGTGACATGTTTACATGATGCAATGTTCAAAAAGGTCTTTATTTTTTCATACTGCCTGAGTTGCATTTTTCACCCTCTGTCTGAAACCAGAGCCCATCTTTTATTTACAGATGTCCCGCCCCTTAGCCGATCATGTACAATGTGTTGGAGCTTTAGCGAATAGAAGTGTGACTGTTAAGTAGTTATGATGTTATTTGAACAAAGAGTGAAAAAGGAAATTGGTGAAAGATCAACTTCCTTCCTCCCTTGGCAGAAACTTGAGACATAACTGTCTCACCGTTGTCCTCCTGCACTTTATGTTACTGATGTGTCTCAGTGCGTCTGCCCTCCTACCCACAAACATCTCAAACTGTCTCAATACTCAGGTTCAACTAAGGCCAGCAGACACAGCTGTTGGACCCATTGGGGGCTCACAGCCATGCAGCCACACTGAGACATTTTGTCAGAGGAGATATTTGTTGTTTGAATTTCCAGCCTTTGACCCTGAACCCTGCCTTTATCTGTTCCTGGCCTTGATCTGTACCTGCTAGCCTGTAAGCTTATGTATCTTTGCTTCCTGAATAAATGACTAAACTGTTCCTGTCTGCCTGGATTTTCTGCATTTGGGTCCTTTCCCTTCTGCCTCCACAGCTGTATCCATTTGGGTTTTTTTCTTTTAAAAAGGTTCATCGTACGTTTATTTATTTGTATGTATTTTAGAAAAGCCGGAATAAAGGCCTTCATTGCAATTTTCATCAACATTTTAAACATTGCTTTAATGCTTATTTAATGCTCTTTTTCAGGTTAGTTTATATTATTATTTTTTTGCATTTGTTGTGTGTCTTGGTGAGGCTGCAATTGTAAATCTAGTCGACAATTAAGGTGCATTGTATTGTATTATCAAAAACATACTTCACTTTTTATAACTCCCTGATCCCCAATCATAGTTGTTGTCACAGTCTGTTCCCTCACTCATCTATTTTCTGCATTAGTATTTCTAAGTCACCTTAGTCACCTGGTAGCCACACTCTGTTTCTCTCGCACACTCTGTTACACCCATCAGATCCACTAGTATAGAAGGGCCCCATTCTGTGAGTAGAACATTAAGCTGCCTCTATCAGTTTGGCCACAGTATCAAATCTGGAACAAAGTTGAGGTGAATAGCATGTTGCCATAGCCGGAACAAACTATCTGATGGCTGCTTTGCAACACATTAACAGCGTGGAAACCGCCCTACTGCTTCAAAATCAATCAGTAAATGTCCTGAAAAAGCTCTTTCACAACGTTTGCACATTTCTCCCTGCTGTTGCTAAAGAGCCTTAACTGATTTGAGCATGACACAACCTGGTAAAGAGAAGCACTGTAGACTCCATAACAGTGCGTAATGCTTGGTTGTGGGAAATGGGGAAAGGTACTCAGTATGTGTCAATACAGGAAGGCTACATATTATGACATCTAAACTGAAAAAACACTGCTTAACTGAAAACAAATTTTAAGACAAGTGTATATTATATGCATTAATAACTATAAAGCTCAAGTCAGTCATTGTAGGGTTAATATTATTCAACACATGGCATAGTGGGAAGGATCAGATTCCAAGTGTGCACACATTGGATGTGTTACTGTGTTATAACATCCAGTGCAAGAAATACATGTATTTTTCCATCTGGAAAAGTACTGCTGTATATTATTGTTTGTGTGCAGAGTAGATCATAATCATTGCTGAACTTGATAACAGCACATGCAGCACAATGCATTACTTATGAAAAGATCTCTCACCAGGTGCATCGTTGTTCGGAAACCAGCATCCAGCATCATCAGCCTCCAGGGCTCCTGGATGGAATCAGGCAGCGGGATGTAAACATAGTAAGCGATTGCCACGGTTAGTGACAGTGTAACAGTAGCTGGCAGCAGCCTCATGGTGTGTGTGTTTGTATGTATGTGTGTGTATGTGTGTGCCAGCTTCAGTGTCTGCACACTGACTGCTGGTTGCAGCCTGTCAATGCAGGAACAACCAGCCTCCACTGTTGGCACTAGAAATGACTTTATAGGACCTTTTAAGGAAAATAACTTCCGGAAAAAATCCTTCAAAATAAAACCTTTATTGGCATCCGTTTTACTTCTAGTCTGAATTAAATCGATCAATTAATGAATGGATTGATTGATATTTCCTTAGTCACTGGGTTTAAAATTATTCAGGTTTGACCTTTTAATAAAACATATTTTTCCATGAATAAAGTAGTTAAATAGTATAGTTACACGTTTCCTTTTTTAACTCACTGTTCATCAATTGTATAGGAGGGAGGTAGCCCATATCACTAGCTTATATCAGCCTACAGTTACATCTTTTGAATGCTTTATTTTAACTGCTACATTTTTAGCTAACTAGAAAAATAAAATCCACTGTATTTTCGTATTCTTGAACCCGGAAGCCGTTTCTTCATTAATCCTTGCAGCTGTTTGGTACACAGTTGTATTACATGGATGTGTCCACGGAGGGGCACAAGAGAGCTGCAGATTGCAGAGACGCACAGTACACCGTACACAGGCCACATATTGGTTCATCTATAGTTTAACATTGCAAGGGGAAAATGTTACGTCTGAAGTTGGCTAGAAAACTGAAAGCAGATTTAATCCAATTGTAATCATTTCATTTTTTCTCAAATATCATCTCAGATGGTGCACAATGTCATTGCTGACAGTTTTAAGGCACATCTAGGTCTAATTAAACCACATTTATACCATTAAATTAAGTTTCTGCTCAGAAGCGTGTTGTACCTTCCAAAGAGAAAACAGTCTGTTGTTTGAGAAAGTGAAGCAAAGACTGGTAAATGCATGCCCTGTGTGTCCGGTAAAGTCTGAAGTGCAACTTACTATTGATGTCTTTATGATTGTTCAAAGGCTATTGATTCTTACGCCTCCGATTTTTCTGTCTGATCAAAGGTTTTTCTTTTCTTCTTTTGGTGTGGTTATAAATATTAACATAAAAGAAAACCATAATCCCAAATATTTTGACACCTTGGAAAATGAATATCAACCAATCTCCTTGATTTAGGATTTTTTCGGGGTCAATTTTGCTTTGATCTGACAGAGTGCAAAGAGAATCGGGAAAGATGACTTCAGAAAGAGAGAGGGTTTCATCAGCAAAGGTCCCCGCAGGCCAAACTCAAATCAAGGACGTTGCAATTACATGCCATGCATCTCAGACCAAGGGTCAAAGAGTCTGGATGTCACTGTCTCACTCTCCCTCTGTGCTATTTATCACCCTGTTTCTTCCCACGGTTACATTTTTAAATGAACACTGTCTGTCCCTGATGGCCATGTGGGAGAATGTAAACAAATATCAGAGATGATGAGGATCTGACCCCCACACTGCACTGGTTTTTCCATAACAAAGCAGCTGGACCACCAGACCAAGTCAGATTAGCTCGTCTGAAGAGCTGTGTGTGGTTCTCAGGAGAAGGCATGGAAAGGGCTGTGGAAGGTCATAGAGATGTCTTTACTTTTGGAATAAAAATAAACCACAAATCTTGTAATATTAGAATTCATAAATTGAGTAGATTGTAAGTGTACCAGTTCAAATTTTTGCTAAAATAAGTGCAAAAATAATATCAGATTATGACCACTCTCTAACTCCAGATGGGTTTCCAGACCTAGAATCTGTCCTTTCAAAATAAGGCTACTGTAGCGTCTTATGACTATACAGACATGAGAGTGGTATAGATCTTTTTATCTACCACCATCTAACAAAAAGAAAACAAGTGAATTTTCCAAAATGTCACAGAATTATAAAGGATTGAATCCATGCTATATGCTATTTTAGGCACACAGTATCAGTGTAATCTGTTATAGAGAGAACAAGAACATGATATAAGGGTGAGCAGCAGAAGGTGATTGTTTGTTTTCCCCCTTTACTGCAATCCAAACTGGTCACCATTGCAACCAATACACTTAAATCTGACCACAGCTGGTGTTCCTCATGAGTCACCCGAAACTACAACTCTTTAAGGTCATGTTGAAATCCTACATCCTGCTGGGTGTCGGTGTTTCACACTTAAAAGATCACTTTAAGTCCGACACGAATGCAATACCTGCTCTCTTTCCAGAAAGCCGTATGAATGAGGGCATCAGCTAATGTGATTAATGTGATATATGTGCGTTGTGTGTGTGTGTGTGTGTGTGTGTGTGTGTGTGTGTGTGTGTGTGTGTGTGTGTGTGTGTGTGTGTGTGTGTGTGTGTGTGTGTGTGTGTGTGTGTGTGTGTGTATGTGTGTGTGTTTGAAGTTAAGAGTGTGCATTAAAATTCCCTCTTCCTGCGACCCCCCTCTTCCCCTTGTGTGTTGGTCTGGCGTCTCACTCCATTCTGTGGTATGGAGGTCAGAGACTCAACAGGACTTAATGCATGAAGTTTTCCATCTCAGACCGTCCCGTCTCGTTGTTCTGCCTCTTTATTGACACTGCCTTTACATGTGTTTGAGCATGTCAAGGTTGGAGTATGGTAAACGATTTGACTCATAAACAGGAACTTGAAGAAACTGCTCTGCATCTGGTATTCAGATTTTCATGGGCTTGGAAAGACCCAGAAGATGTTAAGCAACAACTGCAAGACGAAATGAGAGAATGCAAACGAATTGGAACTGCTTAAAATAAAATGTGGAGGAATTTTTTGTCCCCATTTTTGACACAAGCACTGTTAAGTCGATTAACTTCAACAAGATCTCTTCTGTTTTCACTCGTTTTTAATCTTTTAAAATCTGTTTCAGCAGTGACCAAAACACATTTGCAAAGATCCTTGGCATTATCTGGATAACGTGCATGCAAAAGCAGGAATGTACTACTGCACATGAGAGGGAGAGACCATAAAACCGGGATGCTGACGGGGTCTAGACGACTGTGTCTGGAAAGGGATGAGTTCATGTCAGGACGTATGTCAGCCACAGACCTGTGAGGTAGAGCTTTACTTCCATTCCTTCGTGTCTTCTTTGATGTCAAACGTTTAAACAGAAGACAAGTCCTTGTGGGAAAAGCACAGGTGTAAATAATTTTAAATAATAGCAGCCGAATCATTGTCAGACTGTCTTGTCTTACTGGGACACCTGGTTATAAAGATATCGTCCTTAATGTATCGAGTAACAGCTGTGCTTTTTTCTAATATGACAAATCATTGAGCAGGCAATATCCCCACAGGAACCCTTTCATGACTATAGGTGAGTTTGGGTAGAGTAGCCTCGCACCAGTGTTTCATGTGTAACCACTTCGCAGGTTGAACTAACCCGAGGGTAAAGTGATTTTACACCTCAAAATGAAGTGGGCAGTTCAAGGGTTTTCCACAACCACTGTGCTTTGTAAAGGAGGAAACTACCATCTCTCCTGCTGACAGGAAGTGAGTATTTATTCTAAAAAATGGAGGTTGAAGTTTGGTGGGTTTCCTTTTCTTTCTTCTTTTCTTTTGAAGTGTCACTGACATTATACACATCCTGATAATCAGAATAATTGATATATTTCATTTTTGAATCGTTGAATAAACCAGAGATGTGGGCAGTGATTCAGACGAGCAGGCTCTTTATCTTTGAAATATTTTAGTCTATGTTGCCATTTAAAAAGATTTAGAGCAGCGACATTTCTGCAGACCTTTTGTTAAGAGAACCTGAATCAGTGATGGAAAGTGGTTTAGTACATTTACTGACATAGAGTACTTATTTTGAACTTTGAAGTATTTAGCCTTTTCTTCAGACTCTTTGAAGTTTAAATGGAGGACTGTAACTTGTTATTGAGTCTTTTAATACTGTTGTACTGGCATTTGAGTAGGGCAAATCTGATTAGGATCAACCTTCCTGGAGAAGCACACAGACATGCACATTTTTTTGTTTTTCATAGTGTGGCATCTGTGTGGTATAGAAAGCACTGAACCGGATCAGATTATTGGTTGCTTCTTACTTTATTTTATAGATCATGTTACTCATATCTCACATATGGATATGGGGCATTGTCTGCTTGTGCTTGTTGGGACACACTCGCCACACACATGTACACAGTGACAATAATGTATTGTGGTATTCAAGAATGTCATGGACAGTGGGCCAGTTGGTGTGCTTCATCTGCAACATAGACTATTTCTGAAATGACAAACAACAACCTGTTGTTTCTGTGCCCTCTGCAAAGAAAGGTGTTCCGTCTGAGAGAACGGGAACAAAAGCAGCTCAGTTTTGTGCTGGGTGCCCGGCTGTTGTCGGTGTGAAGTTCAAGTGCTTATTGGTTGAACGCTATTGGCTCTGCTGCTGCTTTATCATCTATGCAGTTTCAGCAAACGCATCATGCTGTGATGCTGCTAATCTGCTACAAAATGCCACGAGTAGATTGTTTACACTGTCTTAATTTGTCTGATGTCTCATTGAGTTTGTGTGGCATGCTACAGAATAGAAAGGAAATGAGCACTAACTCACCAATTGGTCTCATAATCATGATATTTGAACACCTTGTGCTCGGCTATTAGCACATGAGTAATGAGGGTCTACTCTGCTCTGTGTTCTCTGACTCATAGTGCAAGCTCTAACCAGCTAACAACAGGTTGGAGAGATTTTCCGAATCTCATTTATTGTATCGAATGCCCACACAAAATAGCCAGAAGCAAAGAAAGGATCTGACTAACAGTTTCTTTGGGATTTAATTAAAATCTTTGCATTACTGTAAAGGGGAGGAGGAGATATTGAAAGTCAAAACAACTTCTGCTCTGATTTGGTCTCCGCCTGTCGGAGAGACAATAATTCATTCAGTTGTAGAGATGGGAAAAGATTTCACATGCTCTTCATCACCGATTTCACAATTTCTCTCCAGATTTTATTTCCAAACCTGTCCACCACCAACTCCAGCTCATATCTAGCTACTGTCAGACACAGTCTTTCCATTGAGTCAGTTCTTGTGTGTCAACTACATGGGCCAGATGCAGCCATCAAACAGGCCCGGGGGATGGGGTTTGGCACTTTAAAAGACTGATGGTGGAGCTGCATTCAGTGAAGCCAACAACAGATAGCACATTAGTTCCATGAGTCTTTGCATCCCAAAGTCTGGAAAAAGCATCAGGCTGGCAGCCGGTCTTGGCATGGAGCGAGAGGTCAAAGGTGAAGTGTCAAACCGGGACTGATGTGGACAGCCACATGCCTCAGCCCTGACCTTTAACCCCGCGGTGTAAGAGGACAGTGCTTCACTGTTCTGCAGCAGAGATCTGCAGCCTTCACACCCCCACAAACACTTCACTATGACTATAAAAAGCGGCAAATAAAAAACAACCACATTAAAGACAATACAGCAGGGGCTCAGACGGCTGCAGGGATTAAACATAGCAGCTATGATTCAAGATGCATTACAAAAACACTCATGCAGATGAACATGCACACTCACATGACCTCCCACTTCCTCTCATGGCATACTCGGCCAACGCCCCGTCCCACTCCCACGAGCCTCACTCTGGTCCAAATAGGATCCTGATGTGCTGTTAACCAAAACCCCTCCCCACGTTCCCTTCAGCCAGAACCGAGGTTGTTAAACGCGGTTTCACACTCCTCCCCTCACCCTCAGCTGCTGCACTGTAACGATGACAAGAGGCAGCTGTTGTGGCGGTGAGAGGGTGTGATTGATGCAGTAGGCACCAACCAGAGCAGATACACAGATAAATGGGCAGATACTCAGACATGTGGTGGGGGTCACTTTGAGAATCGACACTATAAATATGCAAGCGATTGCCAGTTTATCAGCCCTTGAATCTGTGGTTGTTGGATTGCTTTAAGCTAATTTGTAGCTTGAGTAGCTCAAACACGCTGCGATTAGAGAACGTTTGGACACAGGAGCTGCAGCGAGGACTTTGAGAGCAGCTGAGGAGTCTGGCAGCCTGAAGACAGGAAGAAAGCTTCTTGGTCTGGAGATGGGGGCCAGTTTAGACAGCTGGTTTCATGTAACACTAATAAAAACTCTTCTCCTTTCACTGACATTTCCCTGTGGGGAGAAAAACCCAACTCACAGGGTCACACCAAGATGCAAATGTACGGGTGATCAAGCTGATAATGAGCACAGACACACATCCGAGGCGAGAAGGCTCACCTTGTAAAAATGCACGTGCAGTCGAGGGTTTTATTAGCTGTGGCTTCCTAATAAGCTTGCCTCTGTCTGCCAGATTCAGCCTGGATAGTTAGACTGTGTTGTCAATGTGCGAAAGTGTGAGTGACCTCTTTGTCCTTGGCTCCATACAATGCTGTATTTCTGGCATCTGTAGCTTTCAGCAGAAGCTTAGATTTAGGTGCCTTGTCCTGCAGGCAAGCTCGTATGTACATCATATACGTATGTGTGTGTAGTGAGTGTGTGTTGGTGTGTGAGAGGTGTCGAGTGAGACTCCCTGTTCCATTTTGTCAGGATGTGTCAGCACCATCATCGCCTTTCCTTTTTACCCTTCCAGCCCTCTGTCCTCCACCTCCCTCCTATGCTCTCACCAGGATGGCTTGGTCTTTTTTTAAATGTAGTCTAGGTGTTTTTCTTTTTTCTGGAATAAAGCTCCTAGTCTGCTCCTCAGATTTCCTGTCCCAGAGGGCTTGTTAACACTTATTATGAAAGAAATCTATCCTTCAGCTGCTTTTTGGTTTCACTAAGCATAGCAATTTATTTCTTGGAAAACAACCGACTTACATTTTCTCTCTTGATGTGACAAAAAATTAGCAGGCTAAACCGAGTGTAACCTTTTAGGTACCATTCTTAAGACTTTGACTCAGAAAGTGTTTGGTTTTGTCTGATCCAGTAAGGAAGTTTGATTTTTGGTTCCAGCTTCTTCAAACTAACAAAATGTTGCTGAGCTAAGCTTATATTAGATGCTAAACTATGGTGCAACAACATTTGAAAACATGAACGGCAACATGTCGTTCAAGTAACAACCAGGAAAACAATTCTGGGCAGTTGTTGCTTTATATTTTATTTTTACAGTGACGTTCAATGCTGTGAGCAAAACAATAATCAATATTAATGAGGAAGAAACACAAACCACAAAGATAGTGCATCTAAGAGCTGTGCAAAACAATCCAAATCACTCTTTGAGTTGTGAGAAAATGTGTGGGTTTTATGACTAATTTGGGTGAATTAAAGCTGTAAAGTGTAATTGTACAACTGCTCTTCACTGTGTTTAATACATGTGGCAAGGTATTTGTTGGAATATTTGTGGGAATGGCAAATTACATTAGATACTGATTCTGCTCTCTGCTGCCATCAGGGACTTGTTATGTAGCCTAAAAGGGTTAAACATTTAGGGAGCTTCTTGTTAACTGGTCCTCTTTTTGTACCCCTGGACAGACTCCTCCACTAATTGGGTGTTAGTGTTATTTTTAACCTGTACACACACACACACACACAGGTCCAAGAAGTATAAAGACACACACACAAACGATGCCTCCTTGTCATGCGACGCGGGCCTTGTGATAGTAATGTTGTTATAGGAGACACATTCCATCAGGATTTGGAGGGGGATCCTGGGTGTGTGAGTGTGTGTGAAGAGCTGGGGTGCTTTA
Organism: Eleginops maclovinus; assembly: GCF_036324505.1. Classification (NCBI taxonomy): domain Eukaryota; kingdom Metazoa; phylum Chordata; class Actinopteri; order Perciformes; family Eleginopidae; genus Eleginops; species Eleginops maclovinus. Next base: position 18,135,612 of record NC_086367.1, read on the forward strand.
AATCAAATCCAGCGCACATCGTTCATCAGCAGGTCTTACTCTCACTCATCAGGCACGGTAACTTCACACCACCAGCGATGCAACCACAAACCATACCCCCTTTTTAGCTGGTTTTCCCCCCCTTTTTAGGTCATCTGTTAAAACCGTGGTTTCATGACTACTTTTAAACGGCGCCGGGTCTCAACCCCTCTCATAACATTGATGGAGGACACAAGTCATCACTTTCTCTTAACAAAACATATAATAATAACAGGCAAATCTGCAGTGCAGGCAGAGTTTTCCACCTGAAATCATTGCTGCTTATTGTATCCATATTTAAGCTGCATCAGGATGTGCTGTCTGTGCTTTTACACGACTGTCTGGTCTCCATAGAAACTCAGATTTTGAGCACAGAAATCTTGCACTTGCACCACATACGTTGTGTTTAAACCCTCAGCCTGATGTGAACACTGTGTTTACCTTTTAATAATTCATAATTCTTTGATCATTAAAGGAGGCACAAGGCAATAACTCTCACACACTTGAAACAAGATCGATTGTTTCATATACCACTGAGGGTTGAGAAAATGCTCCATACAAAAAGCTACACTCAAGAGAGGCGCATAAATCAACATATTAAGTGGCCGTTGAGTCCATTACTTTCTGATATAATCCATAAAAGCGCCTCAAATTTCAAATGTACAGTATGAGTCAGATTACGATCACCGTCCTTCATTTTTAGCTAAAACCAGACATATTTCTTAGTCCTGCTGGGTCTCATATGTCAGTTCTAGATTATATATAAGACAATTAAATATTTCCACACCTCTTTGTTTTACTCTTGGGCAAGGCCAGAAAAGATGAGTCAGGCTCCCTTTACCTGATTTATATACGCAGGTAAAACTGATCATACCTGTATCTGTCACACAACTGTACATTTGAGAAGTTTGGAATGTTTTTGTAAGCTCTGCAATCATTTTCATAAATTCATTTTATGTGTTATAGGCAAAAAACCCAAAATTCACTTGTTCCACCATCTCAAATGTGAATAATTTCAATGTTCCTTCTATTTGGGCATTTTATAATACTAAAATTATGGATTTATTATGAATTAAGGGCAGGGGCTAGGGCAAAAAAATCATCATCAAATTGATCAATAATGAAAATATTGTCAGTTGCAACTTTAATTTGTAGCAATGGCATATGACCTTGCTGTAAAATGATCACCTTGTATGTTTAATGATATTTGCATCAGAAAAATTGTAGTAAACTTTAGGACACTTATCACAATATTAAGTAGCTACACCAGCTTTCACTTTATATTCAACAATATAGACTTCATTAGGCTACATATACACAAATTGGGTACATTTATTTATTTGTTTTTTAATCTCTGCGCTGGTAATAAACTCTGGAAAATAAATACTCCAGAAATGAGCTGTGAACCTAAAAACTCTCCCGCCTGTCACTCTCCTGGAGCCCCCGCCCCGCCTGCCTGTTAACGGGAACTCCCCCTAAGTTCCCCGGTTGTCCTCTCTCTGCTCATTCTCTCCATGAGCTGTCACACACACACACACACTCACACACACACACACATCTTCCCACACACACACAAACACTCAATCACACTGAGTCGCTGCATGTTGGAGCAAACGAGTGAAGGCTACTCTGCGCTGCTGCCCGGTTACCGAAAAGCGGCGTTTTGATTTCGCAGTCTGCGGCGAGCCTCGTCGTGACAGAGTTTGGAGACGGCTGAAGGAGCAGTGAGGAGCGGGGGGAGGAAAAGGTAAGAGATGGTGTCAAATCAGTGTTTTCTCCTCGCGCTGTTTGGAAACTTTACCGTGTGTATGCCGTCTTCTCCCTCTGTATCGTCAGCTGCAGGTTTTTTAAACTAGGGCGTGTTTATCGAAGTGTTTCTGTAAGGGCGTGCGTGTGTTTGTGCGCATTGGAGAGGGGGGATCCTCTTGTCGTGTCACAGGAAGTTTGGAGATGGTAGCGGACCATTGAGGAGGGCAACCTGCTCAGTGCAAAAATGATCCAAAATCTCATGTGAGTGGAGTCTTATTTGTCCTTAGATAGAAAGCTGGTCTTGAGGTAAACACAGGTAACTTGATTTTTTGAATTGAGTCAGGTGCCAGTTTGAAAATCTAGCCGTGTTGTTGTCCAGACTCAAGAAGCAGTGTGTTGCAGAAGTATAATAGTGAGCTGTGATTTGAATCTAAGCACATAAAGCTGAATTTCTTCTCAACTAACTAATTTTCCACATTCATTTTGATATACTTTGAGAAGGTAAAGCTATTTTGGGTGTTGGAAATCCAGTATCATATTAATGTAAGTCTAAAACTGTGATATCTGACTTTAAAGCACAGTTAAGTCCCTGTACTGCTCAATGAGACAAAGCAAGTTTATTTCTATAGCATCTTTTTTAAACAAAGGCATTTCATAGTTCTCTAGTTTACACAACACAAAGAAAAGTATTTAATGGCATTTACAAAACACAATCAACTAAAACGTAGGTGTGGCTACCCAACATACTGCCTGTGTGTCCCCTCTGCACGCACAAGTGTGTGTATGGACTTCGACACACCCATCATTTGTTTGTTTCTGTGTGTGTGTGCGTGTGTGTGTGTGCGTGCGTGCCCGGCTGGTGATATCCTGTCAGATCCTATGAGGTGGGGGTCAGTCACAGGGTCTCCCCTCTGGAATTCTCTGAGAATAGATGCACCAAACACTTACACACACGCACACACACGCACACACCTTGAGTACATCTTCAGTCAGCTTAATGTCCTTTCTTTTAATGATATGTGTGCAGTGCTCTGACTGCATCGTTTGAAAGGGTGCTAAGCTCCACGAATAGAAGGATGATGGCAACTGTGACAGAGTTAGACTATACTCTTCTACTTGATGCGGACATTACAATCTTTGTCACAAGCAGTTGTTTAATCATTTAATGTCAGTACCTTCCATGCAAGTTCAGTGCATGTGGGCATATTTTATTTGTCGTGTTATTTGTAATTTTATTTGCTTCTGCATTTGGTTCGGACAGCTCAATAGGTGTTGTTTTCAAACCTGGGATTTGACCGCTGATTGGCTATTCTTTTTCTACTCCTACTACTACTACTACTACTACTACTACTACTACTACTACTGGACAGTGAAGGATAGCAGCAACGAGTCAGAGTATGGCACATTAGGAGAGCAACAAACCACTGCTCTCTTCCCTTTCCTGTTCGAATGATGGATGCTTGAAAGTGTGTGTGTGTGTGTGTGTGTGTGTGTGTGTGTGTGTGTGTGTGTGTGTGTGTGTGTGTGTGTGTGTGTGTGTGTGTGTGTGTGTGTGTGTGTGTGTGTGTGTGTGTGTGTGTGTGTGTGTGTGTGTGTGTGTGTGTGTGTGTGAAGGAGAGAGAGGAGCTTTTCTGCCGTAACCTGAGCCCGACTGGACACACTGACTCTAGATAGGCCACAAAGCCAGAACTGCATAAAGTCTGGGGAATGTGGAGGATTGTGTGAGAGAGTTATAGGTCAGCAACATCCCATCAACCACCAACACATTAACACACACACACATACTCAACCATTGACACCATCATAGTAATAAACCCAATCAAGGTTTAGCCAATGGGTAAGGCTGTCACTTACAATTCCTTCCCTTATTGATGATCCTGCAGATGTTTGTCTTGGTTCCCCTTTTCATTGTTTGGTCTATAATATTTTCCGAAACAAAGTTTCCTTGGTGTTTTTTCAAATAGCCTTATTTATTGGACTATAATACTCAACGTTTCCTGTCAAGAAAAAGCAGCTAAACCTTCCAAATATGATGCTGGAATAACGGAATGTTAGTCATTTCTAGGAATAAAGGATAAATCTACTCTGAACTGCATGACAACATTTCTAAATTGAATATTTCTTGGTATTATACACAGTGCATGAGATATAACTGGACATTTGAAGGTGTCCCTTTCTTCCTTCGGTTCTTCCTTTTGATGTTTTCTATTATCTGGTTATAGACCAAATCATGAGTACACCGTTAATTGCATCGCTATTTTTTCATTATGAATTAAAACAAGTGAAAGACTCAATTCTATTTAAACAAAACCTTACTTGCAGACTTAGACAGACCCTATTTTGATTCTTTTCCAAGTCTTCCTCCATATATTGAGAAAAGGGCTTTGGAAGTGTGATTGCGTATGCATGAGAGGAACTGTTGCAGAAGTGTGAAACATGATGTTCTCCTAGCTCGGGGCCATCTACTCTGTGTAAACTTATCTCAACCCACTGGGGGAAAATGAGTAAACTCACACTTACAGTTCGCATCCTCGTTCATCCAGTGATCCGCTCTAAGAGTGTTTTTGCTCTTATGTAAGGATTTCAGTGCACATCATCATACCCGAGCCAGAGCTGTCACTGATAGAAAAAGGAGGACATTTTATTCACAGATGTGTGCCTCATCTATGTTTAAGGGCCACTGACATCAATTGAATCCATTAAAATGACTTAATAATAGCTTCAGCCCTTTTATTTGAACACCATTTCTCTTCTTGTCTCAGTTTCTTCCTCTCCCCTCTCCTCTTCTTTCATCTACACATTGCGGAGGAGGTTTTTCTGGCGTTTTAACTTCCAGATAAGTTGACTGATAAGCAACTGTTGCTTTCCGGCTCGAATGGATGGTTTGTGGGTGGATGAGTGGGCGACAAAGTCTGTTTTGGAGCCGCATTTATATGAGCGATGGTCTCTCGCTGTCCCTCACAGATGTGCGTCTTTTCACAGGTGCTCGTTGTTCCCAAGCAGTGTGTGTGCAACTCTGTGTGTGTGTGTGTGTGTGTGTATAATGGTGTGCATGCACGTGTGATATTAATCTGGGTTTCATCCATTTCTCACATAGGTGTAAAAGAACAGTAAGTGCCTGGCAGAGATTTCCCATTGGAACATATTGGGAATGGCCTGATGTAATGGCTGTGGTTGTGGGGGTTTAGTGCAGACAAATGTAGGTGGGATGAGTGGACTGAGTCACTAAACGTTGACTTACTACGCCCTTTTTATTCATGTTGTGGACCAGTCATGTTTGTCCTGATCTGCCTAAAGTTAATAGTGTCAATTAAACTGCACTTTAAACGCCTTTCTTTTCAGAAAACACACCAAAGATTTGATGGTTTTTAAAATGTGAGGTGTTTAACAATAGGGTGGTGGTGGTGAATCTGTGAGTGCTGTACTTTCAATTATGCGTGGAGCACTGTGCAGTTTTCACAAATGTAACTATCTCTGTTGGCATTATAGGAAATGTGACGTAGTTTAAGAACAAATATTTGGTTTGTCTCTATTAATCTCTTTTTATTTACTTCTCTCTTTACAAATAGTAGTTTAAAGGTGGCAGTAACATAACCTTCGCTCACTGTTTTTCTTATAAAGGGAGAAGAAGCACAAACAAAAACAGTGACATAGATTCAATAGATACAGATGTTATGAAGCTGTGAGTGCAATACTAGCACAGACATGCAAGGTAACATAAAATAGGAGAGCAGTCAATAACACAGAGTTGTATAACAGCAAAATAAAAGAAGTGGAAACTGTGTTTGAACTAAAGTGGACAGACACACCTCTTTGGTTAAGTCTGGAAGTCTCGCAGACAGCTCCTGTGTGTGAATAGGTTTGTGTTTTAAGAAAAGGGGGTAATAAAAAGATTAACAAAGAAAGAAGCACATAAAGAGAAGACAGAATCCAGTAAAATACAACATTAAGTTTCATTTTTGGATTAGTTTCTTGTGTAATTATGAGTTACATAACGCCCACACCCTCAGTGTGTGTGTGTGTGTGTGTGTGTGTGTGTGTGTGCGCGTGTGTGTGTGTGTGTATGTGTGTGTGCGTGTGTGTGTGTGCGTGTGTGTGTCTTTCCGTCTGGATGTGTGTGAGTGTTGTTTGGGTGTGGTGTGTCTATAATTAGCAAGCATTAAACTGTGTACCAGGCCACTGACTGCTGTAAGACTTCTCACATTTATGCTTTCTAATTGATTCAGAGTGAGATTTATGAGGCACTCCACACCCAAATTTGTGTGCCTGCCCTCGGTTGTTCAACACACACACACACACACGACACACACACCGGCATGCACTCACATACACACTCGGAAACACAAAAGCTCTGAGTTACTCATCACTGCAGCACAAGGCACTATTGTATTTTGCGTGTCCATGGCACCTTTAGTGACACATTCATTCACATTTCCCAGCAGCATATGTGTGTGTGTGAATGTATGTGTGTGTGTGGGTGGGTGGTCGTCTCGTATTCCATGTAACACTGCCGGCTGCTAAAAATGAAGACGTGACAGGGAAAGTGTGAGTGTGATAGTGAGAAGTGGGTGTGTGTCTGTTGGGAGGGAGCAGGGAGCTGCGTCTTAATAAGCTGGGGTTACATGCTCTGCTCGGTTATCTCTGCCTTTTGCCATTAGTGTCAAAACAGATTTTCTAACTCCTCCATCAGATCTGTTTTAGATAAACTCATACTGGTGGCCTTCATATTACAAATTCAAATGAGCTAATAGGGAAATGCATGAAAGGTAATACGGCATCAGTGAAGGGAGGTTGGGAATTTCAAAGATAGAGGAGATACTTCAAAGTTACGCTACAAGCACTTCACCTGTTTTTACATGTTGTGGTTTGTGGCTAACCATATAAGAGGTATACTGTTAAAGGAAACAGGTTGGATAGGGTTGATGCATTGTCTGTTTTGGCGGTAGCCTAAAGCTTACTTGAGGTAGTTGTGGGAGCTGTGGGAAGAACTGCTTAAATTGTTCCTGGTTTTTTGACAACATTGAATTATGTGCATCTTATCAGGGCATGTGTTGTCTGACTAGAACAACACACACAAGTGTACACATAGCTAAAGAGTAAATCTATTGTAACACCAACTCTGGTTCTTATGTGAACCTTGTTTCAGTTCTTATACAGTTGTGATCGCAAAAGTCATTGCTGAAATCTGAGAACGCAAGTCAGTTGGGGCAGGACACATGAGCAGCAATATGATGAGTTTTATCAAATCAATTTGAGTTTAAAATCAAGTTAAAATCCCACAAACCCCAGAAAACTAATGAAGCTAGAGAAGAACAAAAAGGGAGTTAAAGAGATTCTTGTATCTTTTTATCATAAAATAGTTCCTGTTGGTCTTCTGCTTTTAAGTGGTTTGGAAAAGTAAAGATAAGACGAGTCTCTGGTTTAGTAAGGACGAATCTGTGGAAAATGTGCTTTATCGTAGCGAGTTGAGTAACCCGTTAAGAAGCTGTTATGATGAGTAAAATTTACTCGCCCTCTCAAGCAAACAAAGTTGACAGATTAGTAATAACTGAGCTTTATGTGGCAGTTAAACTGAAGTGAGCGCACATTTTGTTGGCAATAATCCTTCATTGCTCAGGATAAGTGTAAGCGTGCTCAACTATAGTAGATCAAAGGTGAACCGGGATGTTTTCGATGACACTTTACAAGATGTAGATAATATTTAACTCATTTATATACCTCTGACATCTGAATCAGAGAGAAGTAACATACAACAATATTCAAATATTGTTCAGTTTTATTGGGAATTAGCTGTTTTTTGTTGTTTTTTTGCCTATTTTACTATGGACTAAAACAAACTGCAACAACTCACATGTTGGTTGCATGTGTTGGTTAAAGAAAAGTGTAAGAAATAGAATCCAGTCCACAATGGTGTGATTCATACATGAGTGGGAGGTGGACTGTGCTCGATGGCCTCTTCTAAGCACCTTTTAAACAATGAGAGATGCACCCTGGGAAAAAGGAGGAAAGGGAGAATGAAAGAGATGGGCGAGAGGGCGAAGATTAGCGAGACAGGGATGAGGAGCCGGACACTTTGATTCACAGATCTCCCATCATCCTCTGCTGCTCATTGACTGGCTCCATTGTGGCCGCGGTTTAGGCGTCCTGATTGGTCGGTTTGCTCTGAATGTCACTGCTTCTCGTCCGTGGACTTTGGAATTTCTGTGTGTGTGTGCGTGTGTGTGCGTGTGTGTGTGTGTGTGTGTGTGCGTGCGTGTGCGTGCGTGTGCGTGCGTGCGTGCGCGTGTGTGCGCGATGAGTTAATAGCTATCCATTGAGTGGTTGATTGTGTTCTGTTGTCCACACTGGTTCTCTTTGTCCGGCCTCTACACACACATACACACACATGTGAATCTGAACCAGGCATTCCTCCAGTGGAAGGACACTTGCCAAGAGAGAAAGAGAAGAAAAAGTACTAAGTAACTAACAGTACCATTCATAGTCATGGCACTGTGGTTTCTCCTGGCTCTGGTTCGAGACATGAATGGGTCTGAGAAGCTAAAAATATTTTACGGCTGCTTTTAATGCTCCTTTTGCCCCTCCTGCTTCTTTCATTACTTCTCTCTGTTGTGTTCTCTCACAGTGGAAGCAAAAGAAGCCTGTGCTGCATTAGGATGCTTTTAATAGCGTTTCTGTTTTTATGGAGTCAGTCTGTGGTTGCAGTTCCTCGAGGTGTAAATTTGTGCAAGTAACCCCCTGGGTAAAAAGCATTGTAGACGGAGGCTAGAAAGATAGCAAGTAAAGCGGATCCCACCCTGCAAGAAAGGTCATGAGTAATCCAAACTTGTGACATCATAATAAGACGGTATGAGCGCTTTTGCCCACCGAGGCAGTGGGGCGTCCTGGCCTGCATCATCCTGAGCTGTATACCAGACATGCGGACTAAATGATAGAGGCTAAGGGCTGCTTTTTATTGGTCAGTGTGGCTAGACCATGCGTCTCACTGCCTACCGCAAACCGAGAGGAAAAAGACGGAGAAATGGCGAATCTAGAGCAACAATTTGTAAAGGAGACACGAAGGTGAGGCGGCAGACACAGAACTCACAGAGAGAGGGAAGTAGAAAGGCAAAAAAGTGGGTAGATTATTTGATCCAACATTTGGAATTCGCTTCACCACCGAAATACCTCCAGTGCAGCATGGGAAACAGGGGGCGGGGGTACTATTTTCAGGCTCCTGTTTGTTATGCCAGCCAGCATCTCGGGGCAGATTGAAGGTTTTGCAGAGCGGTAAGTACATTAACATGTGAGATGGGAAGAGGGAGGAGGAGGGTAGGAGTTTCTCTCAATGGGGGGGAGAAATTACCCCATTGCGCCAGTGTGTGCCCTCTTGTTTTCTCCCTCTCTCAGTTCAATCTAAACCCGTTCAAGAGGCTTTATTTGCAAGATAAGATTGCTGTGACATCGCCCAGGCTTAAGTGCCTCTCTCTGGTTGGACGAGCAGGAAGTACAGTAGGCTGGTAGTGAGAGAGAAATGACGGCCTTTATCTCGATCAGTAAACACAAGTCAAGGGAGTCCCTACATTGTTTATACTGTGTATTTAACTCCCCACTCCCATGAATACACACTTGGAGGAAACTGTAACACAGTCGCTCATACAAACACACACACACACTTGTATTTATGGATACGAAGGACCGCTCACAAAGTCAAGGTCACATGTAGGCACACGCATGCTGAAACGCCGGTTGGACGCAGCAGCGGCGTGTGTTTTGTGTGTGTGGTGGATTGTTGGCAGCCAGTATACGGTGCACTGGTCAGATCCCAGCACACAAGCTTCCCTCCTGCCTGCCAGTCTGACCACTAGTGTGTATGTGTGTGTGTGTGACTGCTCTACAGCACAGTGTAGTTCCATAAACCGAAGATAATTTCATACAAAACCTTCTGTGGATCTGCTCTGTATTTTTCTCTTGTCGCTGCACATTTGGCATATTTTATGATACTAAGAAAATATCTTACATGCCCACGATGCTTTTTCTTTGTTTGCATAAGTTTGTGTTTGCAGCTCCTTCAAAGGAAAGAAAGGCTAAATATTGAAATTCCAGAGCTGTTGCTGTTTAAGGGCACTGAATCGAGCATAAATACAACACAAAAGGGGGAAAAATAGTGCATTACTGTGCACAAATATAGGGATTTTAATGGCCTCTCTCTTTCTGTCTTTTCGCCCCCATCTTTGCTGTCTTCACCGCCTCAACGCCCATTATCCGTCCTCTGCTCACCCAAGTGAACCTAATCCAAATGATCCATCTTTCTCCTCACAGGCTTGCAACGATTTGGGCTTGACTGATCATGTCTGTTATAAAGCAAATGACCTTTGTCTTTTCACCCCACTGCTATATGAGGTAGCATACAGCGGCATAAAAGGAAGGAAATAAATACCAATCAACCTCATGTATCACGGTTTGATTGTTTATTTATAAAGGAGGGCTCAGTGCTTTCATGTTGATGGCTGTAGCTGATGAATTAGACTTGTCATAACCAGGAGACTGCTAGCTTGAGAAAGGCAGGGCAAGCTTGTACAGGCGTAACGTAAACAGGTCAAGTTGCCCTTGAACACTTTGAGTTGCTCTGTAGCCAACAGCAGGAGATTAGCTGGGCCTCCATCGGAAGTGAATGTCCTCAGCTGTCTTTCCCTACAAAAAGTTTCTTTCCTCCACAGCACAAGTCACAGCAGACTCTTGAGGACGCCAATTCTCTTACTTTGATCATGGTAAGAAGGTGTTGGATCAGTGTGTGGCATTGGTTTAATAAACCATCACTTCCTCTGAATTTAAGCACTACGTCCTTGTAGTTTCCATGGCTACAGACACTGCTGGATCCCCGCTGCGAGACAGACGTTCACCAGACAGATGAATGTAACTTCAACCGGTAGTTAGAGCCGAGTCGTGCTGAGAGCTGAGACCCAAAAAAAGCCTCTAACAAGGGTCTCTTTTTGTTGTTGTCTCTTCTTCTCATGTTTTGGAATAACATCAGAGACATTTCCGTCTCTACTCTGTTTCAGCAGAGCTACAATTTATATCAAATCTCACGCGGTTCAGCTCCGTCGCACAAAATCCCCCAAAACGTCTTGAAATGTTCTCTGTGTTTTCACACCTGCTGCTTGCACTTATTAACGTCCTTTTCTACTTGTTTGGATATTGTTATGAGGATTCATATTCAAATAAAACTGCATCCTTTTTATACACTTCTAAACATTAGAGGAAAGGATGAATTATGAGCAATATTTTCTGACAACTTTGTCCTTCCCATTGTCCTTGTGGATGTTGTTTTCAGGAAGCGTGTTTATTCACTTAAGCCCAGCTGTTGGGAATGAAGGATTTTAGTTTATTTTTTTTGTGACAATTTGCAAGTTTACTCAAAATTCCCTTGACAGTTTGATGGAAACATAGCTTCTCCCTCCCCTTTCTCTGTTTTGTATATCTGTAAGCAGCCTGAAACACGGAAGGACTAAGCACTGGTATGTTTTAGTGATTTCTTTTTCCTCTCTTCTCCCTACCTGTCTTCTCCATGTCCTTCATCTGTCTTCTGATCTCTTCAGGCAGACACTTTCCTCCTCACTTTCCTCCCCGTATTTTCCTCCTCTAACTTCTCATCTGTCCAGGTACAGGCCCCTCAGGGGGGAAACACCAGACACTTTAGTGAGTCGCTTATCTATACTGTACAACTGGATTTATCTGTAAAACATTTGTCCATCTTGGGGCTCAAACTCCCACACTGCACCTTTGCCATTTATAATGCTGGTATAAATATCCTCATACTTTCCAGTGAGAGAATATTTCATTGTGTGTGTCGGTGCCCGGTGCCTGGGAGAGCTAAGATGTGGTAGTTTGATATCATTGGCGCTCTTTCATCTGTGAGGTGATTCTCCTGCTATGTGTTTGAACTGAATCAAAGACAGCCTGTTGTATAGCTGCAGCTGTAGCCACATCACCTGCACGCTGAATCTGCTGGACCTTACTTTCTCTCTTTCTTTCCCCCTTTCTTTTCTTGCTTTCTTTGTAGCTTTCTGGGCTTTGTTCATTTTTCCCCCTCGTCTTTCTTTCCCCAAGGGTTTATGAGGTGGGTTCAGAAGCTAACCAGACGACGCTCTCTTTCATCCATTATCAGCCATGTGTCACTCTTTCTTCAGTTTGCACTCACTACAGCACGTATTCTATCTAATATTATATATCAAGCTGTATTGAGAGTTTTTCAAATTCCCTCTTTGTGCTCACGGACAATGTCTGCTTGTTAAGTCAGTGTGTGAGTTATTTAAAGTGTGAGTAGCTGTCCTTCATCCTTCATCTTCTAATTGTTATATAATCACTGACACCATGCAACACCTTCTTTTATGAAGCAGAACATTCTTTATAGAAAGATTAGGGCAGGGATAGTTGTGTGGCACTTCACTCTATGGCCTTCTGAAACTGAATCATTGTCTCTTTTATATTAGCATTTTGATGTAACTGCAAGAACTCTATCTGTATTAAAATGAGCTCTTGAAGAGGACATATTACGCTCCTTATATGTTTCATATTCATTCCAGTTGGCTCTGATTGGTTAGCTGCACGGCTCGGTTATCATTGGTCAACGGCTTAGAGATATCCCACCGCTTAGCCTATCACATACTTTGGAGCGCTAGCCAATAGAAGTGTAACATGGTGATGTCACTGTGTTACAGATATAAACAAAGGAGTCCAATCGAGGCGTTTCAGACTGGGGTGTGGGAGAGAAACTTTAGGATTCAAGCCTTTGCAGACCATTTACATGCACAACAACTTATATAAGACACTACAGGAAAGGGAAAACCCCCCAAAAGCCTTTTATTTACCTTTTTAATTTGTATATCTTTGAATCAATGTCTGTACACTATCTCTCAGTGTTGGATGTGTTAGCATTTCCATCTTTAATGGAGAGTAAAGCTTAAGAAAGTCTTTGCTAACAGTAGGTAACTATTTGTTGGAGTGCAGCTCGAGGAGGGTCAATCTGTTACTCCTGATTATACAATGATAAATATCTGGATTAGTTTTGGAGTGCAGGGATTTTGTCTTTGCTTGTTTTATTTTTCTAATGAATTGACTCTAATTCCTGTTCTATAAAGTTAGTGTCTATGTTTTCAACTTTGTTATGACCTTTTTCCACACATGCATGAAGTCGTCATAAAAAGGATTCAAGAAGGGGTCATGCATCTTGATTTTGAATAATGATTGATGTTTTCCCTCTCTGTGAACTATATACAGTACTCCTGCCACAAACGGTGACGGCTCAATATATCTCATTATGAAAAGGAAAGAAAAATGTGTTTCTGTTGAAGTTTCTACTCATCGCTCTCCCAGAGTAACATCTTTTGTTATGTTTAGAAGTTGCAGTGTTTTTACAATGTCAACATGCTGCACTACAGGGTAAAATTAGTTGCAAACAAAATGAGAATCCAATCCCTCTCTTTGATTTACCCAGTCTGTACTTTATGATTGTGTCCTGATTAAAGACTGAGTTTTAAAGCATTCATCTCAGGAAAAAGAGCGACAGGACCAGCCCTCGTGTTGACTACACTGATGTGGCTGGGGTGTGTAATTATGCTGTAATTTCACCATGGTAAGCTTGTGATTAAACAGTGATTTACTGCTTTATTTGTAGCATCTTGTATAGACTTTGACAATAGAGAGAAACACAATCCAATGACAGTATGCTCATGGGAACCAGAGGGGCTTTTAGTGGTCGGGGCCTTGGGGACCCCGACTTGGACTTTGTTGTTGTTGTCGATAAGCTCACTCCCACAGTTTAAGAGCCAAAACATACAACACACCCACAGACACACACACACACATAATCGCATACAAGGAAAAAAAAGTCCCTGCCTGAAAATCACTTAACGATGCAGTGAAATGTAGCATGATTTATAATATCAACTTTCAGGACTTTTCATAAACTCATGCACACGCCTCACATGCTTATGTTAACATACAATAGGCAATAAATACATTTTGAGTACACACACCCACACACACTTATATAGATGCACATAAACACTTGAAAGCTGGAATTCAGAGACGTGGAGCAGTGCCAAAAAACACAAATAGAATAGACGGAGCCTCTTTCTCCTCCGTCATCTGCACTTTTAGTCACACAGGGAATATTTTGGGCACTTCCTTATTTTCTTGATTCCTCTTCTAGCCTCCTTCATTCCTCTTTTACAGTCTGTTAACACCGATAATCATACAAATACACGTTTTGACTAGGACACTTACACCAGTGTTTCCCAATTTTGGAATTCCATATTTTTAGATTGTTTTTTTAAGGAAGTTTTGCTGAAAATCCGTTGCACATCTAAAGCACATTATTTTGACGTGTGAAAGCAGATGAAAAGTCAAATTTGTATATAAATGTTCTCTCTTACTTTCGGTAAAATTATCCTATATATGTACATGTATACGTTAACAGGTTTATATCTAATCTCCGTGCAGGATGTATAGTATTGCTTTAATGTGTTTCTTGTTCCAGTAATTGTTTGAGGAGAAAAGTACAAATAATATTTTCCCCACATTTCTGAAGTTTTATTGAGCTAAGTGTAATATCTTTGAACTTTTGTTTAAACAAACATTTGCCATTTCATTCAAACATAAAAGTCAGATTAATAGATGATGAGTATAGCTTAAGGCCTTCCTTATGCATTCAGGTTAGACTCTTTTTCAAAGTGAATGTAAACAGTGTATATATGATGCAATAGTCAGTTCCTGTTTCCGTTGAATCCTAAAAAGATGCGTGCATGAGATATGAGATGTGCTTCGGTAAAAGATATGATTAAGTGGCACATTTTCTGGCATGCACGGGCATAAAGGGGCAAAGGAGGTGATGAGAGGAGTGTTAAGATTCGCCCTCTGGCAAGTCAGGCTTTTAGAGAGACAGTGAGAGTAGGTATCCATCATTTAGGCTGAATCAGGGGAATGCATGCTACTCTACCCGCGGGCGCCAGGACTTTATATATAGGCCGTACACTTCAGGACGTCAGCATTGCCCTCCGTACGTCAGTGCACCCCTCTGTACACCCTCCTCCTATAGATGCAACATACACCTCCAGCACATTCATCACACTGTCTGACTGTTTTCGCATAAGTCATGTCGTAAGAATCTTAAATCTGTCTCGTTGTCAGGATGAGAAGCAATGATGATGGATTGCAAATTAGAAGGGGTAAAAAGAGAAGCCTTTCGCTGAACAGAGACTAACATTAGAGGTGAAGGGATGACTCATGTTTACTCTTGTTCTCCTTTTTTCTTTCTCCGTCCTCTGGCTCGGTCCTTTGTCCACGTGGATGTGACGAGCTCTAAGGAAAAGGTGTTTTTAGCCTGTGGAGTTTTTCTTTCCTCTTCAAAATATCAAAGTCTCTCCCCCTTCCTTTCTGTCTCACTAAGCATGATAGACTTCCTCAATTCCACTCTTTTTAAGTCTGAATATCTCCTCGGCTAAAACCCAAGTCTTAATCCCAAACAGTGGGCTTGTCACTGGGAGAAAAAAGAAGAGAATTTAGCAGATGGGAAGCTTTTAAAAGACACGGACGGATGACTGATGAAATGAGCGAGTATTTCCCAAAAGATGAAACAATCTCTGGACTTTACTTGACACAAAGGCCCAAAGCTTTTTTGAATAGATCATTATAATCAGAAGCTCCTCTCTTGACTTCGTAATGAGGCTTTTCGGGAAAAGCTGCTCTTTATTTTCTGACTGAGGGTCGGAGATGGGGTGAAGCCTGTTTCCCAGAGGTTTAACGACTCCTGACTTCAAAGGCCAAAAACAGTCACACTGTCACTGCTGCTGGAGGAGCTGAGTCCACGGGGAGCACAACAAAAGTGTGTTGGGATTTTCCAGTGGTGGGGAATTACATTCTTGAGATAGTTCATGTGAAAGAGCCACTTAAAGTCAGATAGCAGGTATACCAATATGGGCTTGTTGCTCTTTGTGTTATGAGTACTGACATATTATGGAATATTTATTATACATTAGTCATTATGTGGTACCAGTTTCATCTGTTGCAAGCAGTGGCCAATTTGCTGGTTATATATAGGAGATAAAACCAAAACACAGGACATCTAATGCAACATAAAGTGTCTGAACACATGCTCATTCAGTCTTCAAATAGAGCTGCTGAGTTTAAGCAATTATTTTGTGAAATATAAAATTGAGTGCC